>NW_022436945.1:22279110-22298281 GCF_009761245.1 Sapajus apella
GGAGGGAGGGAGGGAGGGAGGGAGGGAGGGAAGGAAGGAAGAAATTGCAAAAGATAAAGAATATTGTGGCTCCAAAACCTGACAAATAATTGTTGCACATGCCATTAACAAATTATGGTATAACAATGCAACTTAGAATGCATCAATTTAGTGCAACCTAGAATAAATTAACCAACAAGTTGAAGAACTCTAATATGCAAATTTAAACAGTTTTGAAATCATCTTTACATTTACTCATTTATTATGGGGATATGAATAAACTTATCTATGGTTAGTTGGACTGTTATGAACTGCCATAAATGAAAAATAATGTAACCTCCACACAAAGGGGTTACAACTGATTGTTATAGCTTTCTTTTTTTCTATGTTGAGTTGGAGTGCAGTCACTGTGGAGTGTAATTGAGAAAAATAGATATAAAACATATTATATATGAGAAATTAGGACATTGAACTCAATTGGCCTGTAAAATTTTGCTTTTGGATTTAGATTTTAAAATTATATAAGTAATTGGTGTTAATATATTTGGATAATATTATCTCCACATGGGTGATGGCATTAATCTGAATTTAGGGTAGCTATGCTACTGTTGAAGGAATGTACTATATACGGAATTTATGAAGCTTTGCATCAATATGTTGAAGGAATGTGTTATGCACTTTGAAATATACTATGTGAATACTTGTACTCTTTTTTTCTTAACTACAGAGTTGACATTGTAGTCACATTAACAAAACATTTGTGAAATAATTGTATTCTCTGCTGATTCTGGTATGTATTATAGTCATTTAGGATAGGGTTGGTTTTTTGTTGTTGTTGTTGGAGTTTCGCTCTTGCCACAAAGGCTGAGGTGCAATGGCACAATCTTGGCTTATGCAACCTCCGCCTCCTGGGTTCAAGTGATTCTCCTCCCTCAGCCTACCAAGTAGCTGGAACTACAGGCACCCACCACTGTGCCCGGCTAATTTTTGTATTTTTAGTAGAGTCGAGGTTTTGCCATTTTGGTCAGATTGGTCTTGAACTCCTGACCTAAGGTGATCCACCAGCCTCGACCTCCCAAAATGCTGGGATTACAGGCATGAGACACTGCACCTGGCCTGGGATAGTTTTATGTTTGTTAATCATTTTTTATTATTATTGAAAACCATAATGGCAATAATATGTTGTGATTGTATGCAGCGTGTCTTAATAAAGAGAGGTGAGACTGGAAAGCTAAGAAGGCAGTGGGAAAGTTAAGTAAACAGGTGTTAAAAATTATACAAAGCAGGTAGAAGAAAGTGGGGGGTTGGAGGACAGGGACTTTATGCAGCCCCTCAGGATATAGGTTGATTGATCATCTTTAGTATATGGCTTCCAAGATTGTCTTGGAATTTATTTCCATCTCAGTCACTGAGAAGGGCAATTAAGGGATGGGGGCGCACACATGGGAACATTTTACGATCCATTTCAATCAGTGGCAGATGAGAATTTCACCCCCCTGCCATTGACTTTAACACTGCAAGGAAGGCTGGGAAATATAGACATACTCTGTGCCCGGAAGAGAAGTATCTCATAATTAGCTAACAATTTCTACAACATAATGATTTTAGTATTTCTAATAATAACTATAATACATCTTTGATTTGTACTAGATAACACATTGAGCTTATGTTCATTGCTAATTGTTCATATTATAACATGTGTTGAATAATTAGTACCTTGGGGTTTGGGACTATTAGAAAGTAATGCTTGTGGTTATAACTTCACACGACTAATAAACCCAATCTATTAGGAGTACGATATGTGAGATAAAGTTTTTCAGAATAAATAATAAAATGAAGCCTTTAAATAAATTAAGATGTAAATTTCAGAATATATTCACCTAAGATGAGACAGTTTCTTTAAGCAAGATGTCTCTGTGTTGTTCATGCAACAGAGTTGGTTAATTGTAATGAGAGAATTTCTGGTATAGTCTTCTATCAAAGAGAGAATAATGACTTTTTTGGGAAAGATCTTCATCAGGTAGAAGATGTTTGGCAGATTGAAGGGATACTGATAGTTTCATAATACATGAAGTCATAAACTTGCAAGATCCTGTCTTTCTGAAAACGTCAGTGACCATCATCCTTGTATTTTTCCCTTATTTTGCTGTACAGCATGACGTTTAGAAAAGTAATTTGAATACATATTTGCAATATCTACACTTGAATCATGCCTATCATAATTTCTGTCTTAACAGAGTTTTTGAGTATACAGAATGTCTGTGAATGACAGTTAAACATACACATCTGATCAATTATGAAAATATATTCCACAGTATTCTACTCATTCTTCTTCTTGACATTTTCTACACCTTCTTCAGTCTGCCAGCATAATCCTTAGGTCCCCTTCAACTAACTCTTGTCACAACTTGTTTTTACCTGAGCACATTTATGTTGATCACTGATCTGTCCTGTATACCTAATTAGATCATAATCTCCTTTAGGGAAGGGAACACATTTCCATGTTAATGGATGGTCCAACTATTCAGTAACATGCTATGAATTTCAGTGATTCCTTTTAATTCTGACTTATTTTTGGCATTTTGTACTGTCATATTATGGACTCAGATTTTTGTGTGGTATCTCTAATGTTGTCTCATCTTGTTTTATCTGAAGAAATGGAAAAATATTAAGTTTTTGTCCTAATAATATTTAGATGTATTCCTAATGAGAAAAAAAAAAAAGAAGAAGAAAGCTTGTAAAAGAAAGAAATGTGCAAATACGGCATGATGGGCCTTACAGGTAACATCACTTTTTCCGTGATGCCTTCATGGGCTATTCATATTGTTTCTTGACGTCTTAATGCCAGGTTTTCTCTGACAAACCATTATCATTTTATCTGTTTTAACCTTTAGATTTGACATAGTTTGATAATGTACAGAACACATTCTTGTTTTAGTAGAGGAATATTTGGATTTATTTGAAATCCAAAAACAAAACAAAACAGAAGGAGTTATAGTGGAATATGATAATACCTCTCATAATTTCCAAACTATTGACTTTTGTGCAAAATAACATGTGAATTGTTCAAATTCTTAAATTTTTTTCAGGATATGACAGAAAAAAAGGATTTGTAATATACACGTGTTACAAGTCTATATCTGTTTTGTATGTACATTACTATCTGAAAGTTACATATTAAGCTTAATTATCCAATTTAAAATTATTAATTGTTGCAATAATTCTGAGGCTAACAGAATTTTAAATTATCAATTATTCCTCAAAGCTTCTTTTGAGATATCTTACCAATTTATTTATCTTATTTTATTTTTTTTAGCTAATCCAGATGTGTGTCAGTCAGGGTCCATTCAAGAGAAAAAGAGACAGTAATTATGTAAAATTTTATATAAAGTATATTTTACAGTAAAATGACTTCTAAGAAAAGATAAATAGCAAATACTTACGGTGGTTACTGTCTCAAGGGCTAAGGACAAGTGAATATGGATGGAACTAAGAACCAAAAAGACGCTTAACACTGAGATCCAGATCTCATTTTAGAGGCTATAACTGACCAGGATCAGCTAGTCTAAGTGTTGTACAAAGTTAATAGATGATATGCTCCAGAAGTTCACAGTAAGCGTTCCATTTTTTTTTTTCCAAAAAAAAAAAAAAAAAAAAAGGTGGCATAGAAACTCACTGGAATGACTCACAAAGCATAGATTTTTTTTTTTTTTTTTTACCACTGTGATGTACCATGGTACCTTGTGCATATTTTTCTGTCAACAGCAATACGGTAGGAACAAAGACACAAGACTACTCTGGCTTTGTAGTGTCTTTGCCGCACCTTCTATTGGCAGCTACTGTACAAGTAGGGCAAAGGATAGTTTATTTGGAGACATGAGGAAATAAATTGAAAATGGGCATAGATCACTCATGTCTGCTAAGCTATTATATGTATCTTTCTACATCCATTTACATTTTACTTAATAAATGCTACTATCTTTCATGCAGGTGAAGAAGTTCTGACTCCTCTTTCTCCAAAATGTGGTTCTGGTTGTCACTAAATCTAACTTTGATTATACCTATTAATTACTCTTCAAATTCAGTCCATCACAGTCCTATTGACTACTTTAAAGTTAACCTTCAATAATTTTTATAAAATATTCAGGGCAATAAAGCTAAAGGGAATAAAACAAATAATTTAATATATATTAGATATACATAACAAGAAAAAAGAAAAATAAACAAAACTATTACAATATTTGTTTCTGAGTTTTTCTACTTTATTTATTCCATATCTTCCTTGTCTTCATCAGAGCCTCAGCTGGCCCACAAAAACATTCATTCACTGGGAGACTGAGTCCTTTCTAATCCTGAATTTGGAATGCTATAACTTTCCTTTAATTATAATAATTGGGCATGGAAACACTAAGGGGAATCCATAGAATTCTCTGGGGTCCTGATATTATTCTTCCTGACTTGATTTTTTTAGCAACAATTTAATTTCCTTTGGTAATCAAAGTCAATCATTCTAGCCAGTAGTATAGTCCCATTTTTTCTGTTTGTTTAGTAACGTAAGCATTCTCAAATGGCCAAGTGGCAGTCTCATTATAAAGTGCAATGAAACCGTCTTGGAACTCTTATGGAATAATTCCCTTTACTGGAAACTAAGACCACCAAACCAAGATAGCTACCAGGACAAAAAAGCCTACAAAGGGGTTCTTATGTTTAATAGACAAACAAACCATTTCCATTTCTTGATTTCCAGACTTGTTTATCTGACCATAGGTGAGACATCCCCATATAATCATCATAATTCAAAGCATATAATACACCTGTAAGAACCGTAGTCTTTCAAGGTCTTATTTCCCATCTGGTGCCATGACTAAATTTTTAATAAGCCATTCCATCTTTGCATTACTCTAATGGATCCTCATGTATGGAGTTTACAGCGAAACTATTAATTCCACGCACATGATCCCAACATTGTACTTTTTTTTGGATGCAAAATAAGTTTTGATCAGAAGCAGTGTTGTGCCGACGGCCATAATGGTGAAAAAATGCATTCCGTAAGTCCATGGAGAAAACTGCAGCAAGATGTATTAATTATCTATTACTCGTGTGAAAAATGGTCATAAACTCTGTGGCTTAAAGAAATGAGATTTACTACTTTACTTTTTCTGTAGGCAAAAGTTTGATGCAGGTTTCATGGGACTAAAATCAAGGTGTCAGCACTTTGAGTTTCTTTCGGAAGTTTCTAGGGGAAAATCCATACTGCCTTTCATTCTGCTTATTTGGTTTCTTGCAGTTCTGCAATGAAGATCCCCATTTTATTTCTCAGCCTAAGCTGTTGGTCTAAAGGCTGCCTCATTCCATGATTCATGCCTTTCTTCTTCTATCTTTAATGTAGATGGTGATCTAATCTTTGTCATACCACATCTTTATGACCCTTCTTGCATAGTTGCCTGTCTCTCCCTAACTACAGATAGAAAAGTTCTCTATTTTAAAGGCTCACATGATTAGATTGGCCCAGCCAGATTAAAGCCACTTTTTTTTTTCGTTTTATTCACTCTTATCTGCTGACCCATTTTTATATCACTGAAAAACTAGAAGTCATCGAATGCGAATTCTCTCATTTAATCATTCACAAATCTTTAATACCAGCAACTGTTGCACACATCATTTGTACATTTTTCTAGGTACAAGAGAGAACATAATTTTTCTCTAAGCAAGCTGTGATCCCTTGTACCCTATTTTATTCAGAGATATCAAATATACCTCAGCTGATTTAAATGATGGGAATTTTTTGAGCTATTTTGTTAATAGGTGTCTATATACTTCTAGGAATCTTTCAGTAAGGTATGTATAAACCTGAGAAAACAAACAATGAATGTTGAGGTCCCGTGAAATTAGTAACAATGGAAACCTATTGCCACTGCTAGAGCTAAAGGAGATAAATTACATCACTATTATTCACTGGAGCTCAGTGAAGGAGGGGCCACACTGCAAGACCTGTCTATGGCACCTTAAAATCACTGCCAGAGGCACAGCGATAAAGCAGGGAGAGGAACAGAGAAGGCATAGCTTGACTTATATTTCCTTTTACTTTTGAATATCTTGAAAGGTTTCTCTTTGGCTAATACCACCTAGAATCTTGATAGAAAGAGAGCCCAGTTCATCTATTATGTGAAGATCAATTTCTAGGGTGTAAAACAGAACAAACGAGAGTAGAGAATTAATAGGAGTAAATCTAATTAATAATAAACTGAACAATACTCTCCTTTTATTCCTTTTAGTCATTCAGAATACATTTTTTACATTGATTAAGACAAAGCAACACTCATGTTCATGGCTAACACAAAAGAAACACAAACTCCTATCAACTGCCATATAATTAACATCGATTCACTTGTATACTCAGAATTAAAATTGCAATATTAGCCACTACCAAATGTAGATAGAAGAAAGTAAGTGAAGAAACAAATTAATATACGAAGGTATGTAGAACTGTCTTAGTTCCTGCTTTTGTACGCAGTCCCATGTCTGGGGTTGAGTATCTTAACTTCCTTCCACTATCAAGTCTTTGTTGTGTTTGGCATAAAATAGTATTTTTCACCCAAGGAGGTGATCTAAGCTTTCCTTCTCAAACTCCATATGTATTTTTCTTGCTACTATTAAGAAGTTTTTAAAAAATTTTTATGTTTATCTTTGTCTTCCATTATTTTACACAGAAGTTATATGAGCCACTTCAACAAATTCCCTCATTCCCAAACATAAATTTCTTTTTCTCACATTGCATAGCAACACGTCCTTGCCTGTGTGTGTTTGAGGGTGATTCTCCACGTATGTTTTAGGTTTCTCCAAGTCCTGTGAGTAGAGGCACTAAATGGTCATTTGTTTTGGCTGTCTTTTCAAGAGTGTTGATACAGTAAACAACCTTGAAAGATATAGGTAAGATTTCCCCCCAAACTAATTGGAATATTTGGTTACTGTCTTGTAAAGAAAATGCCTCCCTCCAAGGAAATGGTTAGGCAAATTTACTTGCAGCTTGTTACCATTTTTTTAAAAAAGTGGGTTTTGGGGCCAGGCGAGATGAATCACCCCTGTAATCCCAGCACTTTGGGAAGTGGCGGCTGGCAGATCGCCAGATCATGTGGTCGAGATTGAAACCATCCTGGTCAACATGGTGAGACCCCAATCTCTACTAAAAATACAAAAAATTAGCTGAACGTGGTGGCACATGCCTGTAATCCCAGATACTTGGGAGGCTGAGGCAGGAGAATCGCTTGGTCTTGGGAGACGGAGGTTGCAGTCAGCCGAGATTGAGCCACTTCACTCCAGCTTGGTGATAGAGTGAGGCTCTGTCTCAAAAAAAAAAAAAAAAAAAAAGTGGGTTTCTTAATTTCCTAAACACTGGTTTCCTCAGCTATCATAGAAAACCACTACATAAAGAATATCTACCTGGGTACCGCTGTTTTGCAACCAAGGATCCCAACTCATGTTACTACTGCTTATGTTTCCCTGGAGTTTCAGTTTTGTGTATCTAGTTGTTTGTTGTATATATCTCCTTGTTTGTCTATTGGTATTACACTCATATTTTCCTGAAAATGTAGTTTCCATCTTTCCACCTGAAATGCTGCTTATTCTAATTTTTCTCTGTTGCTGAATAATATAATCACATGACCAAGTCAATCACATGATGATAGTGTCATTCCAGATACGTTTTTTCACTTGCCATTTTCAGTGGTTCTCTTCCTTCCCTACCTATCTTTACAATGCTAATTCTAATTCAAAAATATTTATTGGGTCTACCCCTTTACAATCATCAATATTAAAATTGACTTTCTTTATGCCTCTAAAACCCCTGGGCTGTTGCTGTCACCCCTTTCCCTTTCTCCAGTACTGACACCTCCAACTCTATTCTTTTCTGTCTGTCAGACTGATTACTCCTCTGCTTTTTCCTTTGCTGTAGTGAAGTTTTCGGAAGGCTCATCAAGGAAATCTCTGTTGTGCTATTATTTATTTTGATTCCTTGCTCCAAAAAAATCTCAACTGTCTTATGTTCTTCAAGGCGCTCTTTTGGTATCATCTCACAGTTAAGTTTCCACAGACTTATCGGATTGGGTAATTTTCCACTATTGTGAACAAGTAAAACATCCTTTTCTTCACTTTTTATTGAAATTAAATATTTAGTAGGTTCAACAATCTCCAACAGTTTATAAGAATTCATGATTAACAAACATGTCTTTTGATATACTCTCAGCTCTCAAAACTTCACCTCAAAATAAAAGCCAGTATTTGCTTTGATAATCATTACATCTAAAGTTAAAAATAAATTCTTGATTAAAAAAAAAAACAAGCAATAATTTATATGATTTGAAGATACTTGAAATCTTGGACTTTCCAGGAAGATATGTACATTACATAAGACATTTTTCTAACACCAAGCAAAGGCAGCATATTTTAAAAAATAAACCACCAAACAAAAAGATGAATATAATAACTCAAAAATAGCATCAATTTACTGATTTTTGCATATATAAAAATTTTCAGTGTGAAATAGTTACTGAAATATAGTTTTTACACAATATAAAATAAAAATTTAATAAAATACTGAATTTGTATAGGAAAGATTTATCATTCAATTATTTAATATCTAATTAAATAGATTAAAATACAGATATTTACATTTTTATATCTCATGTTATTTTATAAAAATATTGAAACCTGTTGTATAATATTGCTTGACTACTTATAAACAGAAGTAGCTTATTAACATAAATCTTCAAATTAAAATGGTGTTTATTAATAAAGAATTCTCCCTATGTGTATAAAGACACATTTTGAAGACAGAACATTTATGTGTGATTATTTGTATGAAAGATTGCCAATAAAATTATTTCAGACACAGTAGAGTAAAAATAAATGAACTTAATTATAATGCAATATTGGGTAGAGGATTTATTGTACTTTATAGAGTTATTTCTTAATGTTCTCTCTGGAAATATGATGTATAACCACGTAGAATTATCTGATTTTCAGGATTAAAGAATGATATGATTTGGCTGTGTCTTCATCCAAATCTCATCTTGAATTGTAGCTCCTATAATTCACACCTGTCCGGGGAGAGACTCCGTGGGAGATAACTGAATGATGGGGTCAGTTTTCCTCATACTGTTCTCATGGTAGTGGATAAGTTTCATGAGATCTGATGGTTTTACCCTTTTGCTTGAGTCTCAGTCTCTCTCTTGCCTGTGGCCATGTAAGATGTTCCTTTTCACCTGCTGTGATGGTGAGCCCTTCCCAGCCATGTGGAACTGTGAGTTCATTAAACCTCTTTTTCTTCATAAATTACCCAGTCTTGGGTAAGACTATCAGCAGTGTGAAAATGGACGAATACAGAGAATATATTTAAGTATTTACCACTTGCTTCATCTAAATATACATGTTCTGCTTTAAAGAAACCTGAGATATGCAAATTCGACTTTTCTTACAAAAGATAAACCAGAAAGGTATTTTAAATTGGGGGTTCCAAGCCCTGGGGCTACAGAACAGTTCCAGTCTGGGTGCCAGGAAGTTGGGAACTGGGCCCCATAGCAGGAGGTGAGCAAGTGAGCATTACCACATGAGCTCTGCCTCCTTTAGATTAGTGGTGGCGTTAATTTCTCTAGGTTGCACAGGCATTATGAGAATGTAATCAATGGCTCGTAATCTGAGGTGAAAAAGTTTCATCTAAAACCATCCTCCCACCCCCGTGTGAGGAAAAACTGTCTTCCATGAAACCAGTTCCTGGTTCCCAAAAAGGTTGGGGACTGCTGTTATAAATAACATCTAAACTTATAAAAACAGAAAGAGAATTGTTTTCTCATTCACTAATATAACTTGCATGGAGTAATGTGGATGTCAAAGTTTTGTTTAAATTTATGTTTAAAATTTGTTTCAAGTCTTGAATTTAGCAACTCATGACTTTTGCTAAAATGATTCATTATGATAGATAAAGCATGACAGGCATTGCTTGATTTCACTCTTTGGTTTTTCTTTTTAATTTATGGCCCACCAAGTAATAAGGGTCTCACATGGTCTCACGTATTCCACCACCTTTCTTTAAGTTTTTTAAGCTATGGTGTATGAATAAATAATTTTTATTTTCATATTAATTCACAGCTGAAAACTATTTATATATAAGAGTTTGAATTTTTTGTCCCCATTTCGACCCATAAGTGCCATCCACATTTGTATCCGGCTCTAGACCCTCTCCTACACCCTATTTCAAATATCCTTTGAATATACATTTCAGAACCCGGCATATTTGACAATGTTCAGATCTCCAACTTGGCAGGTGTTCTCAGGCTAGCCAAGTCTTCAAAAACTAGCATGATCCTATCATTTACAGGAAAGATTTTCCCAGCTGTCAGTCTCTTAAAAAAAATCTTAAACTACTATGTCACCTCAGTTGGTCTTATTTGACTGACCGATTCATTTAATTATAACTTTATTTGATGTAATTTTATAAACCTGTCCTTCTTCTAGCCCTTGGCTATATACATGCATATGCCATTGTATGCACCGTATTTATGAGCTTTAGAAACAGAAACAGTTTGCATAAAATTATCTGCCAGATATTTTTCCTTATAAGGCTTTCACATATGCTCTCATAATAGAAACTGGATGAGAACAACAACAACAAAAAGTCCGTACAGGTCGTAAAACAAAACAGAATTAAACCTCACTAGAGACTGACCTCCAGCTGACAAGTCCCTTCAAATCGCAAATACCCTTGTCTTCAGCTTTCTCATTAAGAATCAGTAAAACTGGGTCTAGTCACTGTGCCTTCTAACAAAATTATTTTGAGGAAGGAACCCAAAGGAGTCAGAGGAACAATAAGGTTATTCTCATAACAAGGATGACTATCGAGCCTGAACATGAAGTTGAAACTCTTTGAGTTAACACTAGACAGAATCTTTCCATGGCATTAGTACTCTCTGTTGTCACCCGGATCTGTCCCCATGACCCAACTTTTATTTTTACACCAGGATGATTGCCATTATCCTGTCAGTCCCTAAAGATTCTAACATTTTTGTTCAGTCATCTGAGCTTTTATCCAGGCAAACTGTGGCAAATAAAACAAATGTGCTAGAATATAACCAGTTCCATTTATACTGCTTTAAATATCATCGAGGTGAGCTTATTTTTGTGTTGATTTAAATATGCTCTTGGGAAGATTTACAATAATCAGTCTTTCTCTCTCTGGCTCTCTCTGGCTCTCTGCCCCCCCCCCCCCACCTATTTCTCTCTCCCCCTCCAGTACACTGATGCACATACAGACATTGCATACATCACACATTTACTCACAGCCACATTTGGATATCAAAGGCATTAAAAATAGTGTCTCTCCTATTTTATAATATCAGTTCTCCAACCACCGATATAAAACTTTGTCAATATTCATTAAAGAAAATGATGAAATACACCTTCTGGTGATTTACTTGGCATAATTTTGTTGGATGGCCAAGGCGCATGTAAATAGCAGCTTAGACACACCTCCACTTATCTTTCTAACAGTCGTCTAAAGCTTGAAATGTTTATGTTTGTTTGCTTTAACTGCATAATAAAATACTGGTTGACCTCAACAACAGAAATGTATGTCTCACAGTTTTAGAGGCTGGAAGTCCTGGATCAAGGTCCCGTAGGGTTTTGTTCCTGCCGAGAGCTCTCTTCCTGGCTTCTCACTGTGTCCTCACATCGCCTTTCCTCAGTATGTGTACATGGAGGAAGGACACATTTCTCTCTTCTCTTCATATAAGACCACTAGTCCTATAAGATTATGACTCTCCATCCTTATGACCTCATTTAACCTTAATATTTCCTAAAACCTCTATCTTCAAATACAGTCACCATGGAGGTTAAGGTTTCAACATCAGAATTTGGGTTTACATAATTCAGTCCAGATCAATATCCAAGAAGGAACTCTAGTCTCCCCTTAAAAACCTAGGCACTCACAATTTTCCATGTCTCAGTTGACAACAGTTTTAGGCTTCCATGTTCTGAGGTTAGAAGCTTCAATCCATGGGTGAATCAACTTTCTCTGGTGCCTTGCTTGCCCTCTGACCTGCTTTCATATGATCTTCCCCAATCACTCTGTTCCAATTCCAATGGCCACCTTTTTTTTCCTTGGATGTGCAAGACAGATTGTTCCCTTAGGTCACTGCTCATAGCTATTGCCTCTGCTAGAATACATTAGCCAACTGCCTTAAATTATATACTCAAAGGAGCTTATTCTAATCACAATGTTTAAAACTGCAGCTTATATGCTTCATATTTCTAATTTTCTTTATCCTGCTTAGAATCTTCTTGAGAAGATTTAGTCATTTAGGGGCATTTAGTCATTACCTTCCAAAATACTATGTGTTACCAATTATCATCTTTATATTTTTATTATCCACCCATCTAGAATATAAGTTCTATATTCAGTGGTGTATCCCAAGTGCCTAGAACAGTGATCAGCACATAGAAAATAATCATCAGGTGTTTGTTAAATACATGCAATATTTCTGGGTTCTGGATTTAGATGCTCTGCTACCAAAAGGTACATAATTCACATCTGACTTAAAAGTTATATTAGTTTTCTATTGATTCTTAACAACCATAAATATATTGATTTAGAATAACAAACACTCAGAGCACAGCTTAGCTGGGTCCTCTAATGAGGGACTCAAGGCTGGGCTGAGCTCTGATCTGGAGGCTTGACTAGGGAAGAATGTTTCCATGCGCATTCAGAATGCTGAGAGAATTAATTTCCTTGCTGCTGTATGACTGAGCACTCCCACTCCCACTTCTTAATGACTATTTGGTGAAATTTGCTCTCCTATTCTAGGGGCCACCCACAGTCCCCCACCACATGGCCTTCCCCTAGCATGGAAATTTGCCTCTTTGGGTTCTAGGTCCTCTCCTGCCCCATATTTCAAATATTCTTTGAATATACATTTCAGAGCCCTGTGTATTTGACAAGTTCAGATCTCTGACTTGGCAGGTGTTCTAAATCTAGCCAAGTCTTCATAAACTAGTATGCTCCTATCAGCTACAGGGAAGATTCCTCTTTCAAGATCAGCAAAAAGAATCTCTCCGATAGGAGAGAGAGACCAGATCAAAGTACCCTCACTTTGTGAACTCAGGTCCAACACAAATAACAATCATTTTGATTAATCAAAAATTATTAGATTTGAAACCTTATTTTTGTATGTACAAACTCTTCACTTTGCCATATAAGGTAATCTATTCAAGGGAGTAACATCCCATCAGTTTTGCTGTATAACATGCTTGAATTATAACAGTAACATTCCTTTTTGTTTGCCATGTTCTCTCTCTCTCTCTCTCTCTCTCTCTCTCTCTCTCTCTTTTTTTTTTTGAGACAGAGTCTCACTGTGTCACCTAGGCTGGGTGCAGTAGTGCCATCTCAGCTCACTGCAACCTCCACCTCCTGGGTTCAAGTGATTCTCCTGCTTCAGCCTCTTGAGTAGCTGGGATTACAGGTGCATGCCACCATGCCCGACTACTTTCGTATTTTTAATAGAGACAGGGTTTCACTATGTTTATCAGGCTAGACTTGAACTCCTGACCTCGTGATCTCCCTGCCTCAACCTCCCAAAGTTCTGAGATTACAGACATGAGCCACCACAACCAGCTTGCCATGTTCTCTTTATCAGAAGCTAGTTTAATCACTGGAGCAAGAGGAGGTTAAACAAAGGCATGAACACAAAAAAATAGAAACTCATTGGGGATCACTCTGGTTTCTGCCTGCAATGAAAACTAATAGGTGCTTATAAACTGGCTGCAATTTAAGCAATTTGTTCTGTGTTAAAATTCTTAATATTTTTAGACACAATGTAATAATTTGGGTTATGTACTTGAAAATACTACTTCACACCTCACACACAGGCACATAGGCACACATGCCACATGCACACACACAAAACTAAGTGACACAAAGTAAAATTCAACATGTGTACCTATTAAGTATCAAAACAAACAGTTGTCTCTAGTTCAGTTTTTCTGACTGCTAATACATTTAAGTATCTCGATAAATGCTTATTAGTGATAATCACTTCCTCTTTTTAGTGCTTTTTAGTTAAATATTCTATTTGTATGTGTACTTTGCTATTTTTATCTAATCTTTAATTGGATTTACGTTGGTTACATTGTTTCACAAACAGTTCCTTGAATTTTGAAGATTTTATTTGCATTTCATTAAGAACTTTTTTGCTTTCCATTTAGTTAAATGTATTAGTTTTTGATTGGTTATTGTATTTCTTGTCTTTAAAAAAAAATCTCTCCTATTCTTAGTTTGAAATAATATTATCCTTCTTTTTAATGTTTTAAAATTTTGTTTTGACACTCTTCATTTTTGGGAGAACATCAGGGACCACCTCCAGGCTTTTTATTTATTCTATTGCTCTCTTTTGCTATACCAGCACCATGTCATTTTACTACTAAATCTTTGTAATGAGTTTTTATATCTACTAGGACAATTTGTTCCTATTTTTTTCTCCTTCAACATGTCTTGGCCACACTTGACAATTTAAATTTTTCATACATATTTTAATATAACTTTTCAAGAGTCACAACAAGAACAACACAAACCCTGATGGTATTTTGATTGGAGCTGTCTTAGCTTTATAGATAAATTTTAATCTTTGTAACATTAAGTCCTCCTACCTGTGGGATATATGCATGAGATATATTTTTCCATTACTTTAGATTTTTAAAAATTATCTTTTAGTAAAGTTTTAGAATATGCTATGCACAAAACGTACACATCTTTTGCTAGACATATTCCTATGCATATTTTATATCTTTTGCAGTTTTAGATAATACAATTTTCATTCTGTTTTTGAGTCATTTATTTTTGGCCTGTAAATTGGATTTCACTGCCATAGTTTGAACTTATATCCAGCCCTCTCAAGCTTTCTTATGTTCATTGAAACTAATTTTCATAGATACTCTTTCAAAGGAGAGAATTTTTCTATAATATCAATCATTTATAGATTTCAAATTGACTAGATATTTCATTTCATCAAGTCAAATTTGAGACAGCATTAAAAAATTAAGTAACAAAAAGTAAGATCACAAAAATATCAAGTGTTGAGGAATGTAGATTATCTGAAATTTTTACACTTTGATGTGAAGATTTTAAATTGGTACAGCTTATTTGGAAACAATTCACTGTTAAAAATTTATACTCACATATCCAGGAATTTTATACATGGATATCTTCCCAGGAAAAATTTAATATATATGTGAGCTTGAAAGCATGTATAAGAAGTCCCATAAAAGCACTGTTTATAAGAGCAACATCCCCTCAGTTCCAGAAGCAGTATATGGAAAAATAACTTATGTATAGCAGGAAAATTAATGAAACAATGTAAATGCAGCAACATTAATATATCTTAGCAACATATATTTTTGTGTGTCCATATATACATACACAAGCAATACACATTTCACAAAAAAACATAATACAATAGTATTTAAAAATTCGGCAATTATAATTTTACAAACAAGAACACTTGAAATGGAACAGGAGGGAGAGAAATAAGGACATAAAATTTACAATGACTGTAACTTCTATGGGTGGATTTATCAGGTAAGTAAGGGAGAATTAGAATCTATAGAGTCAACTACTAATGTAAGTCTTGCTTATAATTTTGGTAGTTAATTAATGAATATTCATTGTATTATAAAGCAAAACCAAAACACTATAAAAATACAACAAAGTAGGTATCTACGTGGTATTAGGCATATGGAATTATATACCACAAATCAAGGAGAACAAAGCCCTAAAAATGAGAAATTAACAAAATTTGACAATTTTTTGTTTTTATATTTTTATTAATTATATAAAATATACTTAATAAATATTTTTTCTACATGCTATTTTCTGTTGTTGAATTTCTTTGAATAATGACATTCAAAGGCACAGGTGTGGATACATATATTTACACATTTATATTATTTAGAGAGATTATAGTATAGGAAGAGGACTAAAGCATGATTCCTAATTATATATATTTTAGAATCGACCAGTCCTTCTTTGAATTCCAACTTCACCATTTTCAAATTATGAAATCCAAGCCTTGTCTCTTTTCCTAAAAAGTGTAAATACTATTTATCCAATTGATATATGTTAGGATTAAAGAGCCAGTACCTTATTTGGTAAGTTGAGGAAGCAGCCAGCAGGGAGAAAAGTGACACCATAGAAGGCAAGCTGGCCGATAAAACGTACAGCAGAGTGAAAGTTTGTGTTTTCCCCAAATTCATATGCTAAAATCCTAACCTTCAGTGAGCTAGTATTAGGAGGTGCTGACATTTGGGAGGTGATGAGGTCATAAGAGAAGAGCTGTGATCTAGAACACTGCTGTTGAAAGGGCACCAGACAACTCTCCTCCCATCTTTCTGCCATGTGAGGATACAAGAAGACAGCAGTCTGCAACTGGAAAAGGGCCCTTGTCAGAATCTGACAGTGCTGCCACCCTCTTCTCTTTCTGCCAGACTCCACAACTGTGAGAGGTACATTTCTGTTGTTTATAAGCCATTGTGACTAAGGCAGGGCATGCTGTGAAGCCAACTACCAGAGAGTGTTGCTGAAACTTCATCGTGTGAGAAAAGAGTAAGAAACGGTACAAAACATACACACCAGAGTGGTGGAAAAAAGAAACTGTGAGGCCAGGCATGGGGGCTCTCACCCGTAATCCCAGCACTTTTGGAGGCCAAGGTGGGCAGATCACCTGAGGTCAGGAGTTCAAGGCCAGCCTGGCTAATATGATGAAACCCTGCCTCTACTAAAAATACAAAAATTAGCCAGGTTGGTGGAGCATGCCTATAATCCCAGCTACTTGGGAGGCTGAGGCAGGAGAATCGCTTGAACCCGGGAGGTGGAGGTTGTAGTGAGCTGAGATCCAGCATGGGCTGGAACAAGACTCGTCTAAAAAAAAAAAAGAAAGAAGCTATGGTATTTTAAAGACCAAAACAGTCAGTAGAAAACTTCTCCCTCTGGGGATTGGAGAGTTTCTTTATCCCAGCCCTTCCTTGAGCAGAAATTCTTTCCGTGGTTTCAGAAAACGCCTTCAGACTAACATTGGATGCTGGCAGCTGGAAGTCAGCTGAAAAGCATTGAAATGATATGGTTTGGGCAACACAAGGAAGGCACTCACTAAGTGAATTACTCTTGGCACCCTGCCTTGAGAACAGAACCCTAAAATGTCTTAAAAAACGGGATTTTTTATTTGAAATTATTCCAAGCAAACACCCATACATGGTTCCAAAGGGCAAGGGTTCAAATGAATGATGAATTCTGAGACGTTAAAGCTCTGCAATGACTTCTTTCATAATCTTTCATTTACACAATATAATTCGCAAAAAACAGAATTGGTGTCAAGATACATCAGTATCAGACTTAGTGGTATTGATTAGATAGCCTTACCTTTGGATTCAGGACGTTTACACAGTAATTTTAGAAATTATTTATGGTTGAAATTTTTACCCAAAATACAAAAATGTGCTTCTAAGAATGGTCTAGTTTTCTTACACTGCATAAAATAAAAATGAGAGAAAGAGAGAATTTGTGCCTTAAAAATTCTCAGCATTCTTGCCTACTATGTCTTATGATACTGTTGTTTTTACCAAACCGCCATATTTGAGTTATTTATGCTTTTGTGAACGTTTTGTCCATGTTGAGAATGACCTTTCTGATGCTTAATTTAATGTATCTTCTCCAACATTCTTTCCTGCAAGAGGATTTCATACAATGTCTTAGGTACCGGGTTTACTAATTTATAAAATGACTGATAAATATAACAAAACATAAATAAAAATAAAAATTAAAGCAAAATTATATATCAGCTTGATAGCGTGAACATGAGATTGATCAACAAAGTTTTCTTTGGTGTTCAGCCAAATGTCAAAATGAAATATTCTAGATCATATACTTTTGAAAGAAATATACTTGAGTTATTGTACTTTTGTTTTATGATTTGTTGATTTTTTAATGCTTTTATGTATTCATGTGTATGTTTTAATAAACACTCTCTCATGTGTTCTATTTTGACTTTATCTCTAACTATATAGACTGATTGAAAAGAGAGAGTGGAGATTAAAAGATAAATTAGTGTTGTCTCTTTCATATAACTTGCTATATAAATAATAAGCCATATAAGTATATTTTAGAAGTTCTTGGTAATTTCTGTAAAAATAAGTATGTGAAGATGTGACCTATCATTTATCACTTTCATTAATAATGGACCAATAAATTGAGCTTTGTTTCATATACCATGACTTGTATCTATGAAGAAGAACAGGCTCATTTTAGTACTATTCTCTTTCGTGCCAGGAAAAATCTCACCACAACAATAAAAACAGATTTATAAATTACAATATTATTAATGGAGTTGAATCTCCTATCCTAACTTATGTTTTAAAGGATTTAGGCAGCTGTTAACAGATAAGGTATATTTCAAATTGCTACATGGTTGTAAATTAAGAAAACATATTGATAATATTAGTTAATTTTTGTAAAGAAGAAGTCCAAGTCAACAGAGTTTGTTTGAATTAAAGAATTGATTTATTTCAGTTTCATTCAAACAATATAAACTGAGCGTTTTTATGTGCCCACCACCCTGCTCCATACTCTGAATGAAGCACTACTGTTTGAATCTCTGTCCTTTTCCTCCAGGAAGCTACAATTCATTTGGCGACAATGAAACATCAATATATAAAACAATTTGAGTTGACCATGGAGCTGCTTTTAATCAGCCTAACATAGTTGCTGGAAGCATCTACTGAATTAGTTTTGTTCAGCTACAAGTTCAATTCCAAACTTAACATCATTGCCCTGGCTGATGTGGCTCTGAGCCAGGGTAGGCAAGAGGCTAACAAAATTTGTCCAATTTACTCTAAGCAATTTGATTTAACTGGCAGTTGCTACCTTTGTGTCCCATCTCCAAAGAGGCAGATTTAGAGCCTTGCAATATCCAGGCAGGCTGCACGCCAGGGTGTCAGGACCTCATTGTCACTGCCTGCCCTGGATCTTCCTACCGTAATCTCTATCAACAGCAAACAGATTAACGTTTCACAGTCAAATCACAGTGTAGTGGGTAAAACTCCAAGTAGTGTGAGTGTGTGTGTGTGTGTGTGTGTGTGTGTGTGTGTGTGTGTGTGTGTG
>NW_022436945.1:22298291-22316150 GCF_009761245.1 Sapajus apella
GTGTGTGTGTGTGTGTGTGTGTGTGTGTGTGTGTGTGTGTGTGTGTGTTTAATAAGTTTTTAACTTGTTTGGACAATAAAGTAAAATATCTTCCTTGTGTATCAAACCCGGCAGGAGGCAACAGATTTCTCACTGTATTTATGAGAATGTGTTCAACTTATACATCAAAATGATTTGTAATATTAAGTAGGTGGTATGCATGCTTAAATGCCAAATCCAAATCTCAAATCACCAATTGCAATGACTCTAAGTGGATTATGTTTATTCAGAAGGCATTTGGCTACCTACTGCAAGCATAAAAATCTACTTGAGAATGTTCAAATGCAATGGTGCATGGTTGGTTATTCTTTTGCCTAGATGTGTAGTGCTTTTTACATTTATGTGTGTTTGCAATAAGGTTGGAAATATTTTGTTGGATTGTAAAAGCATGTATCTTTTTTAAAGAGTGTTTCTGTTTCCAATGCATAGCTCACTGATAAAATGATGACAAGTCAATACACGCTCTGTGGAACCATTCTTCTTTTCCAAAATTAGAATTGGCTTTTTTACTTCACCTGACAGTCATAAGAATTTAGGTCATAAAGATCTATGGACCAGGAACATGGTTATTCAATACAAAATCATAGAGTAAATCACCTAGTAAAGATTTTTGTAACTATATTCTGAACAGTTTTTATATTATGAACTGTAATATCCTATTCTTTTCTAATTCCCTATCTCTTTCTTGACTTTCTTGAATTTTTCTAGCACCATCCAGAATTCATATAATTTTTACTTTCCCAATAAAATGTACTACTGAGTAAATATGTAACTACACAATTTACTATTATGACCATAAAATAATTATATACTAATATAAAATCATTTCAGAAATTGTCCTTTGCTAAGAATTATGGTCCAGATTTGGTAATCATTTCCTTTGTTATCTTTAACACATTTATATTCAGTCACAATCTTTCAAGAATCTTCACAATGAGTGACAGTGTATTAGTCTCCTAGGGTTGCTGAAACATATAACAAATTTAGTGGCCTAAAGCAACAGAATTTTTTTCTCTGACAGTTCTGGAAAAGTCCAGAAGTCTGAAATCATGGTGTTGGCTGGGCCACCCTTCCTTCAAGAGCTCCAGGAGGGAATCCTTGTTGCCCTCTTTCAGCTGTTCCCAGTTCCACGTGTTTTTGACTTTCAATCTCAAAAATCTAACCTCTGCTTTTATCCTCAACTGGCCTACTCTCCTATGATTTTGAGTCTCAGCTCACCCTCTGTCTTTCTCCTATAAGGATATCTTTCACTGGATTTAGGGTAAGCTGGCCCCATATCCACGATCATCTATCTCATCTTGAGTAACTTAATTAAACCCATTAAGAAGTCTGTTTTTATAAAGCATCATTCACAGGTTCCTGGAGGACATAACTTTTTAGGAACCACAATTCAACCCACTGTAGGTAGTAAAGAATTTATGAGGATAAATCTATTTTATTGTAGAAAGAAATTTTAGTAGCAAAATGAGTTATGTTAATAATTTAAGAAATGTCTATAGGTCAATCAGACTATGAGGAGAAATGAGTAAATGAAACACTATGATGAGATAGTGAGGACTATAGAATGCTTATATTCTTGAAACGGTGAGTGAAGTCAGGGTTAAAGTTTGAACAGACATAGAAACGCAAATCGTTATTGTGCAAATAATTATTCTTGATTATCTAAGTTACAGGAACCCTCCCCACCTCCCGATCATGATAATACAATGCAAAAAATAGATATAAATTCTTCTTATTTTTTTGCATTTTGTACCCACTAACCATGTCCCCTCCCCTGCAGTTCCCCACTACCCTTTCCAGCACAACTGCGTGACTATAGTCAATAATAACTGAACTGTACAATTTAAAATAACTTTAAGAGTGTATTTGGATTGTATGCAATTCAGTGGATAAATACTTGAAGGGATAGGTACACCATTCTTCATGATGTACTTATTTCATGCTGCATTCCTGTATGAAAACATCTCATGTACTCCATAAACACCTACAATGTGCCCACAATTTTTTAAAATTATCATTAAATATATATATCTAATCAATTGTAGAAGAAAGGCAATATGATTCAGCTGTCTTAAACATGGAAGAAAAATGAAAAATGACTTTTTAGAAAATATGCACAGCAAAACATGAGATTGCATGAGGAAGATTTTGAATAACAAATTTGTGATGAAATTGCAAAACTGATACATTTCCCACTGACTGGCTTATATTCAGAAATAGGCTGAGTGCGGTGGCCCACACCTGTAACCCCAGCACTTTGGGAGGCTGAAGAGGGTGGAGGAGTTCGGGACCAGCCTGGCCAACATGGCGAAACGCTGTCTCTACTAAAAACACACAAAAAATATTAGCTTAGCATGATGGTAGTCACCTGTAATACCAGCTACTCCAGAGGCTAAGGGGGAAGAATAGTTTGAACCCGGGAGGCAGAGGTTCAGTGAGCTGAGATCGCGCCACTGCACTCTGCACTAGCCTGGGTAATAGAGAGAGACTATGTCTCAAAAAATATTAATTATTTGTGGATCTATATTGTTTCACCTATCTTGTCTGATAATGAGGCTAAGAAAAATTGCTAAGTAAGGGGATTAGTAATACATGATGAGAATATTGAATTTGGAAATGTGGTTACCAACCTCGACCACCTCATCACCTCAGGAAGAAGAATTGTGTGTAGAAAAGTAAGAACGCTGGCACATCCTTCTATGTTTTTCTCTACATCTGGATTCCATTTGAGGTAAGGCTAATTTTGGTGAGGAACTTGCTCTTTTTAGATGGAGATGGAGTAACTAAACATATTTGGATATTTAACTTTAAGCTTGTTCTAGAATTTATGACCCTGGCCCCTCCTTCATTCTGACTGATGCAAGTGTAAAATTTTTTCAATGTACTTCTAATTCCTCGTTCCATATGAGTGCCTGAATATGAGAAAGAACCAAGTGAACCTCTTCTGAAATACTGGACTGGGTCAGACAAATTCAAGACATTCACAAAAGAAATGGAACTATAACAGTCGTGTTTCTTATAGCTCATGATGTGAAATACATTGAGAATTAAGTGGCCTATATCTTTGCACACTGACTTGCTCAGCAATTATACACTGAGTGACTATGTTCCTGGCCTATAGAGACCATGGACTAAATTTTCTTGATGAAGTGAGAAAAACGATCTTAGTTTTATTGAAGCTTTAACAATGGATCAGGTCATACTAATATAAAACAACCAGAATCAATGATTCTGTCTGTACATTAAGAAAGAAAAAAAGAAAGAAATGTTAATGAACTTTTATATTGCTTATTGCTACAAGAACATGATATAACATAACTTCTGTTTGAAAGACTTAAATAATTTAAGGTATACAAATAGAAAACACTAAAAATTCATCAGAAGAAAGTAGAATATAATCATGACTTTGAAGTTCCCAGCAGATTAAATAATAAATATTCTTTAATTTGGAAATTTGGCTTAAATATATTTTTCTTTATGGGCCCATAATGAAAAGAAAAATGTGTAAGCCCATTAATCAACTTATTTGATGTAGAAAAATTGCTCATTAGTTATTTTCCTTGCTGAAAAATCTCACCTTTTTTAATGAGAACAAGCTATGATCCCAGTATTATTTTGTGATTAAAATAAATGCACTAATTTATCTCTGTATATGTTGTAATTCAAGATATTAATTACAGAAACGAGATCAGAATCCGCTGTGTTAAAGACATCACATTCAGAATGAGTAGAAATATAGATTAGAATTTGGATACTTCATCTCCTATATGAATGTTCTGGTATTTTTGCTGCTCATCACATAGAATAATGTATTATTGGCAAATGAGCAGCATACGTAGCAAGCTATTTCAAAAATGATGACAGCCTAAGGAAATGGTGAAACATGTTGTTAGACTAATGTGCACGTATACATTTTTGGAAGAAAGGTTCTTATATATCTCACTAACAAGGTGTGTTTCTTTTATGTAATTGAAAGTAACAGTGCTAAAAACATACTAAATGCAATATATCATGGTTGATTTACAAATATTTATCCTACAATTCTTAAGCACTTTGCTGCCAGATGCTGTTCTAAATGGTTTCCAGTATTCACATACTGCTGAAAACCATCCTGTGAAGTAAAATTAGTACCCTACTTCATACATGAAGAAACACAAAAACAGAAATTAATTTGCCCGAAGTTGCACATCTTGCTCCTGTAAGAACAAAAAGGGTGACACAGGCGAGTAAAAGGGAAAACACATTTGTAAAAGTGTTGTAGAGTAGCAGGAAAGCTAGAATTCTATTTTTTAACCCTTTTAAATGCTCATGAAAAATCAGATTCATTTAACAAGTAAATATGTTTCTCAGTATCTTCTAGAGACCTGTGCTTTAACACATCCTTCATTTTTTAAGTGACTAAGCCCACCTACTACTTCCAAATTGACGTAAATAATAATAAGGAATATAAATATTTCATATTACAGTATCTTCTAATTTTATGTGTACCAGGCATCATTTACAACTGAAAAACTGATTTTTTCTTGTCAGCTGTTAACATATATGCTGTTTGAAATCACATCCAGTAAGAATATGAAAAACCTCTCAGGGATATTTATTACAAAACAGTATTTTTAACGGTCTTAGGGTATTTTATATTACAGCTGTTGTTGTTGTTTTTAACCTGGGAACACTCCTGTAAACAAAGTAGACCTTTTGTATCCATTTGAAAATGATGAATCACAAGCTTGAAGGTAATAGATCCCTCAAATCATGCGAAAGAAAAACAAAACAAGCAATTAAAAAGACTCAAATATAAGATTCTTGATACTGTATTTAATCCAGGGTCTGTTATATTTGATTATTCCGAGGAAAAAGTCTCTGCCTTTTGCCATGCTATCTGATGCAATAATTGGTTTCAGTAAACTGCATAAACATTTGGATAAGTTTGTATTACAAAGGGAGCAATATAAGGGGTACTCTGTGGTGAATTATAATTTAGCGTTTTATAAGAAACATTTATAAATGTTGGACTAGAGAATATCCTCAGGGTGAAAATTAAATAAAAAGCTCAGTGATGTTTTAGCTACATGGAAAAATAAAAATATTCCTACGTTTCTCAAATTATGTTAGCTCTAGAAAGGGAATCCTTAATTTCTGACTTATTAAACATGTAAATTTATACACTTGGCAGACACAGTACCATAAAATGCACCCACAGCCTTGATCCACACACATACACATATCCATGCTTATGATCCCTCTAGATGCTGTAATATTACACAGAATAATACACAGAATTCTATACAAATTAAATCAGAGCAGATGTATTATTGTTCTAGGACTCTAGGTCTTTAAATTTTCTAATATGCTTGTTCTTAAATAATTCACCAAACGGCTTAAAACCCAAGATTATATCTAGGATTCAATAGATGCGAATCTCTCCCCTTCCATTTGTAATAAAGAACAGATTAAAGATTTCACTAATGAAAATGACTGAGATTAAGCCAGAAAAGCCAGGACAGACCTTTCTAATAAATAAACCAGCTTTAAGCGCTGTTAATCTGATGAGGCTAGGGAGAGTTTAATTAAAATTCTGTCTCCCATTTATCTCGTATTCCATAGTAAAAATATCCACCAAAACAGCTCAGCTTTCTCTTTTAACATGATTATTTTTTATTTATTTATTTGTTTTTGGGTGCTGACTGGACAAAATATTTAAGTTTCAATAGATAGAATGTTTTGTTGACTTTTTTTTTTTAAGTAGGTGGTAAGAATCACAGCTGTGTGGCTAGGGTTTTTTGTTTGTTTGTTTGTTTGTTTTTGCCAGAAACGTCCATTGTATTGGTCAAGGGGAAAATTTTATGGAAAAAAATGTTTTAACTTAGTGTTGCTGCTGTTGTAAGGACCTACTATATTTGATTTGGTGAATTTGGCATTTTGGCTAGAGATTACACATGAAACAAGCATGAGGTAGGAATTGGGACCTTGCTCTGGAGGACACCAGATGAAATTGAGGACTAGCTAAAAAAGGGATAGGTAGGAAGTAAGACACCCCCAGTGTGTCATGTCAGTTTACCATTGCCATGCCAACACTGGGTTAAGGGTTGTTACCATTTCTTTCCATGGCAATGAGCTGATTGCTCCAAAGTTATTACCCCTTACCTAGAAGTTTCTGTGTAAATCACCCCTTAATCTACACATAATTAAAACTGGGTATAAATATGACTGCAAAACTGCCCTGAGCTGCTACTCTCAGCATGCTACCAACGGGGTAGCCTTGCTCTTCAGGCGCAGTCACAGAGCTAGAGCAGCGCAGAAGATGTGATACTGCCACTTTAATAAAGCTGACGTTTTCCACCCTATGACCAGCTCACCTTTGCCTTCTTTCCTGGGCAAGCCCAGGACCCTTGCAGGCTAAGCCCCACTTTGGGGCTTGTCAGGCCTGTATCAGGGCCTCAGTGTGGTGCCTGGCAAGGGGCAGAGAGAGAGGATGGCACTATGAGAATCAGCAAGAGAAGCGGCAGTTAGCAAAACCACAGTGAGAGAAGCAGCAGTCAGCGACTGAGGGCCGCAGTCAGCGGTCAGTGGCTGGCGCTGGTATAGGCGGGTTGACAGTCAGTGGTATGGAAGTTGGCAGGATGGCAGTAAGCAAGAGGGCAAGAAAAAGTGATCTACAGCACAAGCTGGGGGACGATGGCAAAGCAGAGCTGTTAATACCTAAGAGTTGAAACACAAACCAAAGGCTCTTTTCAGAGCCATCATTTTTGTTGGTGGACAGGGGATTTGACTAGACCGGCAAGCAGCCACAGTGTCACTGCCTCGTGTGAGACTTGCAGCTCTGAGCAGCAGGTGGGTGGGTAACCAGCCCCTCCCACCACTGCAGCTAAACCCATCAGCAGCCACAGTGCCACTGCCTCACTGCTCCAACTGGCAGACTGGTGGGTTACAGTCTCCATGCTGGCATCTCCCACCATGGCAGCTGTGCCCACCCAAGCTGAGGGATCCTAGAGAGATCATCACTCAGGTTCCCATGTGAAAGATTGTCAGCACCATTTGGCTCTGGTGGATGGGTGAGTGTCCCTTCTGCCCCCATAGTATCAGGAGAACTATGAAATAAAATAAAAGCCTTTGGCCAGGTGATCAGTTTGAAGCCCCCATCGTTTGAGTGCTCCAAAACATGTCCTTGTCACCCCTTCCCCTGGTCCTTTCTCCTCTAACTCAATTTTAATATTCCATCGGTCATTTTATTTTCAGTTCTAAAATGTATGTTTTGTTTGCAGTCTTCTGTTTGCTTTTGGCTTTCTGTCACCTGTGTTTTGGCAACTGTTTAAGACAGGACATTTGGCTGTGAGAGGTCCCTCATTTTCTTGGCTCTGGTATGCTACTGTCATATTGTTTGGTGACTGCAACTTGGTCTTGGGTTTACTCTCGGCCTCTGCCTTGGATGTCCCAAGGGTATTGGCATTTGATGTGAGAAACTTCATTGGCTGAAACTCAGGCCCTCTGGGTTTCCAGCATTGGTTTTATCCACCCGCTAGATACTCTGAGGTATTCAGCATTGACATTCTCTCTAGGATTATGATTATGAGTTCTACACCTTTCCCCTAGGGAAATATTGCTCTTGGCTTTTGATGCCCTGAAGTTAGACATATTATTTTTGTAATAGCCAGTTGCAAGCCCCTTTTTGTGTGCTGTGTCACAACTGCCTTGCTCAAGCCCTTCTTGGTCAAAGGAACTGGGAATTCCCAGGCTCCTGGCCAGATGGACAGCCATCTACAGTGCTAGACAAGTGGAGAGCTGATTTTGTGTGTGTGTGTGTGTGTGTGTGTGTGTGTGTGTGTGTCTGCTAATGGGTTGGTTCTCCAACAGGTTAGAGCCTCTGAGGTCTCCCCTTGGGTAGCACTGTTAACTCTCTTCCCTTCTTCCCTTCCAGTGTCTTTCTGCCCCATCCTCACTCCATGAAATTTAGACTTGACATCCAATTGCCCTTTTGTAGCTGGTAATCTACTTTTGTAACACCTTGCTATCTATGTTTTGTAGAAAGTGGGACATTAGAAGGGAAATGTAACTGAGCATTTGCTAACCTTCAGCTAACTGTAATTCCCTTTAGAGATCTTTAGGCATATGGACAACAGCAAGTATCCCAAAAGACTTGCCACTAGGGTGTTCTTTAGACAAGTGGAGCAAATTCCAATTATTGGACAAACTGAAAGGAAAGAAAACTCGTTTACTATTGTAATAATATTTGGGTTCAATACAAATTGGTAAGCCAACAAGTTTGGCCACTGCATGGTTCTCTAGGTTATAATGATATTGTACAATTACACTGGCTTTTTAAAAATTCAGGAAAAAACTCACATAGAGTTTCTTATGTGTAGGCTTTTATGGCCCTCTATGATCCTAATCTAAGTGTTAACTGTAGAATGTGTCTGGCTCATGATACTCCCAGACACCTAGAAGCTTTACCAGACATCCTAGATGACCCTCTCCTAGCTGCTCCTTCTATGATGCCTATGCCTCCCTGTCATTCAGAACCTCCTCAGTCGCCTAGTTCTGAGGGGTGCTCCACGAGTTCTCTAGTATAGGATTCCACCCCAAGGCCATCAGGCACCCCTTTCTCTTATCCAACAAGCCCTGGTTCATATCTCCTACTGCCTGAGAAGTAAGTCCAATGAGTTCACCAGTAGTGGGGACCCATATCAACCCCACAAATCAAACTTGTGTCCATTCCAGGAGATAGCAGACAATGATGCAGGAACAATGAGTATAGGTGCCTTTTTTCATGTCCGATTTGGCTTTATGACGGGAAAAATTGGATCAATTTTTGGAAGATCCAGGGAAGTTTGTAAAGGTGTTTGCTAAGTTCACCATATCTTTAACTTAAGTTGCCATGAAAATATTATTATCCACTTGTACCAAAACCAAAGAATTTTAGGTACTCCATCAGAATGAAGATGGAGTGGCCGTGCGTAGCCCAGGTCATGCCATTTATTGTGTAGGAGGAGGTGTAGTTCCAGATTTAGACCCTTGATGGGATATCCAGAGAGGACCTCAAAAATCTTAAATTCAGATATCATATGCTAACTTGTTTAATAGATAATGTGGAAAAGTGTGTGGTGAAGCCAGTTAACTATGATAAGGTGAGAGAAATAGGAGACAGATAAAAATCCCACTCTATTTCAGGGCCATTTGTTTGAGGCACTCAGGAAATATACTAATACAGGCCTAGGCTTTCCAGAAGTGTGAGCTGGGTGTACATTTATTATTCAGTCTGGGTGCACATTTTATTATTCAGTATGCCTCTGACATTAGGAGGAATCTACAAAAGGTAGCAATGGGACCTTGAACCTCCATGAGCTGACTCTTAGACTTTGCCTTTGGGGGTTATAATAATGAGGACAGGGCAGAAGAGGCAAGAATCCAAAGAATTGGCCAAAAAGTACAATTATTAAAGGCTGCTTTAGGCTCCCTCCTGCCTCAGAGTTACTCTTCTCAAGCAATGAGTGAGATCAGCACCTGGAACACTCAGATGAGAGTTCCCCCAATCACTGGTCTCTAGGCCAAAATTCGTGTTCCTCATGTAAGCAAGAAGGCCACTGGAAGAGGAACTGCCCCAGGCTTAAGACGGATCCTGAGATACCAGACTCATAGTGGCCAAGAAAGCAGAGGTTTGACGGGGCCTGAGGTCCTCTATGGCTTCCACTGGACACCTTACCATTTCCACAGAGGAGCCTTCATTAACCTGTGATGTAGCAGGCAAGATTACTGAGTATGGATTGGACACAGGAGAAGCGTACTCAGCTGTAACCCATTTCTCAGGGACACAGTCTTCCCACTCTTGTATAGTAACAGGAATTACTGTACAAGAGCGGGAAGACTGTGATCCTGAGAAATTACTCTTGTACAGTAACAGGGGATGAAAATGTTTGCAAAAATTAGGAGATTCACCAACTCCCTTGTTTGCATCATGGGGGACCATATACTTTCCCTCAGGTTTTTACTCATACCTGAGTGTCCTATCCCTCTACCCCATTACAGGCTACAATTCAGTTTGGGATGCCTCATGAGGAGGCAACAGGACAGGAAGTGATGCTTCTCCTAGCTCTAAGTGCTGGCCCTAACAGTTAAGGAGAAGACTTCCCTTCTACTACATATTGCTTCTCAAGTAAGCCTCTGTGTTTGGGACATGAAAGTTCCCAGTAGAGCTGTTAATGTACTCCAATTCCAGGTTATTTTAGAAATCAAAAAGAAAGCATTATGACATTGCAGCCCCCTCAGGCTAAGAGAAAGTTAGGACCCTTTTTGGGCATGGCCAGATTCTGCTGGATCTGGATTCCCCGGTTTGAGTTTACAGCAAAGCTATTCCTTGAATCTCTAAAAGGGATAATCATGAGCCTTTGAATTGAGGTGGAACTTGCCACCATGCATTAACCCTGAAAGAAAAACTGGGAACAGCTTCTGATTTGGGACTCCCTAACCTAGAAAATCTTCCACTATTTATGTGGCTGAAAAACAAGGGACAACTTTGGGTGTCCCAACACTAATGCTCAGGAATAGCTCTAGACCAGTGGCTTAATTTTCTAAACAGCTAGAGGAGGTGGCAGCTAGGTGTCAAGGATGCCCATGAGCTGTCCCACTACTGTCCTATTGGTAGAAGAAGCCAATAAGTTTACCTTGGGACAACAATTATATGTCATGACCCAACCACCATGAACTGCCCCATGCTTAAGAGGGATTCTGAGATACCCAGACCCCAACCCCAACCCCAACACCAAGTACAGAGGGTCCTAGAAGCGAAATGACACCAATGGCTAACAGGAGGTCACATATTTAAATACCAGTTCCTTCTGCTTCCCTGATTTCACCTTTAAAGTATGTTGAGTTTTAAACCACATTACCCTGTTGCCAGATTTCACTTCCCAGGACACAGATCCCCAACTTATTTGCTCCTGTGTGGAAACCATAGAACAGACCTATTCTAGACGATGACTTAAAGATGAGCCCCTGACTATTCCCAGTGTTGAGTGGTTTACAAATGGTAGTAGTTTCATGCACAAGAGAGTAAGAAAGTCAGGTTATGCAGTAGCCAACGAAAGGTCATTGAGGCAAAAGCTTTAATTAGAAATTGCCAATTAGAAAAAAAAAGCATAAGAGTCAATATATTTACCTATTCCAAATATGGATTCCTAGTGCTCCATGCTTATGGCGCCGTATGGAAAGAAATGGGACTACTAATGGCTAACGGAATCCACATACAACATCACTCTGAGATCTTGGAACTTTTAGATGCCGTCCAGCTCCAAAAGGAGGCAGTGGTTATTCATTGCAGGGAACACCAAAAAGGAGACCTCAATTATCAAAGGAAATGCTCTTGTAGAGAGAGCAGCTAATGCCACAGCTAAGCAATAGCAGTAATACAGGCCAGTTCATTAACTCCAGGCACTCCATCTGGGTCAGCAACATCATACTATACCCCAGAAGAAATTACGTGGGTATAAAGGCTTACAAAAGGCAAAGGATCCCTCAGGAGGATTATTAAGAAGCAACAAACTCTTCCTCCTGGAGGCTGAGCCATGGAAATTAGTTAACTATTTCAATGGCTACTTACATTTGGAATCAAATTCTCTATTCAAATTATTCTCTCAGTTTTTCTTTTTTTTTTTTTTTTTTGGAAAGGAACTATCCTAGACTGCAAAGAGGGTCACTAGGGCTTGTGAATTTTGTGCCCGTAATGACCCTGACACCCATTCTCCCTCCCTTACTCAAACCTGTACAACATAAAGGAGCTTATCCTTGGGAAGACTGGCAAACAGATTGTATGCAGATGCCACCCTGCAGGGGACGAAAATGTTTGCTAGTATTTATCGACGTGTTCACCCAGTGGATAGAGGTCTTCCTCTCAAGGACAGATAGGCTATTAGAAGTGTTCAAATTTTTACTTAAAGAAATCATCCCAAGGTTTGGATTACCTAAAACTCTGCAGAGTAAAAATGGGTCCTCTTTTGCAGCTGATGTAACCCAGCAGATTTCCTCAGCCTTCAGCATTCCCTGTCACATTTACTCCTCCTGGAGACTTCAATCCTCAGGTAAGGTAGAAAAAAACTAATCACGGTTTTAAAAGGACATTAGCAAAGCTCTTATCAGGAGACCCCATAGGCCTGGGTTTCTCTCCTACCCATAGCCCTCTTATGGATAAGGATGGTCTCAAAGGGAACTCTAAAACTTAGTTCATTTGAGATGACGTATGGGAGACTCTTTTTAACTTTAGACCTCCTATTTGATGAAGACACACATAGAGTGCTCACCCATATTACCAACCTAGGCCAGGCTCAAAAGGCCTTCCAAACATGAAAATAAAATATTGCCTCCTCCCTCATGGGAAAGAATAATCCCTCCTATTCAATCTGGAAGCTTAATCTTGCTAAAAACTTGGAAAGAAGGATCCCCTGAAGATTTATTATAACCAAAATGAAAGGACCCCCTTTTGGTGGTGTTGAGTAACCCCCTTGCTGTTAAACTTCAGGAATTAACTAGTTGAGTACACTGATCCAGGATTAAAATTGTTTCTTATGAGTCACAGGCACAAAACGAGGACACAAACAACATACATCTGTGAGCCTTTGAAGGACCTTCACGACCTGTTTAAAAGAATCAACACTCAAACAGAAGTGGTAATGTGATGCTGTGGGTGGGAATAGGAACTTTAATATTTTCCTTCTTCTTAATTTTAATATTCCTTTTCTGTCATGTTAGCTAGTCTTCTTGGAAATGCCTCTTTTGTCCTTGTTGAGTGTAGAGGCCACTCTGAAGCCCAACTGGACACCATGTTGTCACTTGGTAATATAGTTTGTTCTCCCGATTACCCTGATCCAGTGTGGGTGGGAAAATAATTCTATCATAAATATTTCAACAATTATATCAGGGTATCATCTTCATGGTTTCTTGATTTGTCACCAACATTCCCAGGACAGAGAATTCTATCTTATCCATAAGTTCTCATGACTATCCTTCCAGACCTCCCAACTAACCACAGCAGTCTTGAAATAACCCAAACTCCTGCTTGTTAAATGGAACTCTCCATGACTTAATGGATTCCAACAGTACCCTTTTCTCACCACTACTACCTGGACCTGGGAAATTGAGTATCTGTACCTCCAGTGAACTAATGTTTCTACCTTTTGCACCCAGATTTGCATTAATGACATAAAAGCAGAAGCTTTCCTGTGATGCTGTGATCTAACTTTAGTTCCCAAGGCCACATCAAGTTAAATGGGATGTAAGCAAAGAGATCATATAAGCTGTCTTTTACCAGATCAGATCATACAAAGAAAAAACAACTGCCTAGTCTGGGAAGGTGGAAGTACTGCCCTTTTCTGGAAAACAAACACTGTTTGGCTGCCTTTATTGGAATAAGATCAAAAAGTCTATATAAACCCAACTTGGTAGCAAAGGATAAACATTACACCCCATATGACCTCTGTTTTTGCCCGGGCTGGATGTGTTTTTGTTTGTTACTATTAATGGAAAGAAGTCACATCCTGTAACTCTTCCAAAATCCACAGGAAGCCACTTCTTTTGGGTTTAGTTTTCCCTTGTATGTCAAAAACTTAGAACAGAGGTAAATGCATGTTGGCCATTCTTGCCCATCCTGGGCTCACTAAAACGGGAACGGGGCAGAAGCAACTTTCCATAAGAAATGCCCACCAGTGTGTCATGGCCACAGCCAGTGGTTACCGCCCCTTTCCATGACAATGTCCTGATAACTTGAAAGTTAATACCTTTTCCATACAAATTTCTACACATAATTAAAGGTAGGTGTAAATATAACTGCAAAACTGCCTAAGCTGCTACTCTCAGCACATTGCCTATGGGGTAGCCGTGTTTTTCATGAGCAGTCACAGAGCTGTAACATCACTGGAGCCGTAACACTGCCATTTTCATAAACCTGTTTTCTTCTGCCGTACTACTGGTTGACACTTGAACTATTTCCTGAGAAAAGCCAAAAGCCCTCATGGGCTAAATCCTATTCGGCAGCTCTCCTGCCCTGCATCACTTACATGTCAGTTACAAATCTACTGTAGCCTTTTGACAAGTCAGGCATGTAACGCTAAAATACCCTTTTAATCTTTCTGATGGAAACTCTTTCTGCCGATTAAATACATTTTTTTTGTACAGTAGATAACTTCAATGCCTCTGTCCATTATCTCATTTCTCTGTTACATCTTCCATGTCCTTTCTTTACCAGATTTTGTAAATGAGTACCAATGCTAAAATACAAACTCACAAAAAAGCAAAACCAATCAACAATGAGAAATTCAACAGAAATTTTTTTTCTAGAACTTGTATCATCTTTAATTTGCATGCTGGCTCTCTCCTTTCTCAGTCAGCCCTCTTAACATAGTAATGTAAAGCCATTTCTCTATTTCTCTCTGTTTTTTTTTTTGTTTTTTTTTTTTTTAATTATTTTATCCTTAATCCACTGCAGTCTGGCCTCTTCCTGTAGTACACTGATGAAAAGTTGCTGTTATGACTCACCAACGTCCCCCTGATTGACAAATAAGTAGACATATTTAATTACATTATTTTGCTTCAAGTGACATGGTGGACTCTTCATGATGTATGATTTGTGGCTGCCATGGCCAAAATAACTATGTTGGTGGTTTTCTTCAACTCTGGCTCTTAACGCTCAGTGAGCTTCCCAGGTTCCCTATTCTCTTGTCCATTCTTTACACTGTTGATGTTCTTTTGGTTTTTATAATTTATACAGTTTTACTGGACAAACTTATTCCTTTGAGTTTGACCATACATATAACAGTCTGCATAATATAGTCATTTGAATAACATGGAGATACCTCAAATTCCAATGAACATATATTGAGTTAACTAGTGGTGTTGATGCTAAAAACTCAATTGCCATTTATTTGTCCATGATGTACGCCAGGTTATATATATTCCCTTTTAATCTTCACAATTTTTCACTTAGTGGATTATGATGAGGTTTAAATGTAAAATTTCTGGTAAAAAATGAAAATTGCAATAGTAAAGACCTTAATATATTAGCTCAAGAAATGAATGCTTAGTAATATATAAAGTATACTACATTTAAAATATATTTTTAAAATATAAAATATTAATTAAAAAATAAAATGATTTTTCTTAATTATTATTTAACTGAAGTTCTGGTTTTCTCTTTGATTTCAGAGAAAAAAAATCACTATCTTACTTTAAGGTTTGTTTATGTAGAACCTAAGGGAAAGCTTCCCTTCTGCTCTCTGAAGCATCATCGAGAATGAACTGACAATAGACAGATTAATAGGAGAAAAGGTATACAGATATATTTATTGTGCATTGCATAAGGGGAACACAGGACAATGATTACCCAATAAGTCAGTGGGGCACAGAGGCTTATATACCCTTCTTCATAGGGGAGGGGAGATGAGTAAAGGAGTAAATGATTTTTATGAGAGAATGAATGGACTTAATGTTTAGACAATGGTTAGTAAACACTTCTCTTTGGAAATTTAATGGGACTTGAGAACAGAAGAGAGTTTGAAATAAAATTAATCCGGGGTCTAAGTGATATGAATTTTAATCTTCTCCAGTTAATACAATTTTAGTTTAAAAAAAAAATTGTGATTGTCTTTGACAGTCTCCCATTTCTGTGTAGAGAAGGTAACTTCACAAAACAGCCTCATTCTGTGCTTTCTGGGCTAGACAGAGGATGAGGGCCGAGGATGTAGAAGGAAGGTCCGAGTGACGTTGAAGCTGCCTCTTTAGTTTAGCATGTCAAAGTGTAATATTTTGCGTTATTATTTTTGGAGGCCCAACATTTGCTTGTTTGTTTGTTTTTGTGATTAGTACTGTTCTTAAAATAGGACCAAACTGTTGCTACTGTAAGAAATATGTTGAAAACTTTGGTGCAATATGTATGTACGTATGTATCAATGTATCTCCTTGTTTCAGTGAAAGCTTGACTGGGAGATTCTTTCTTCTATTGCTAAAGTATAGTGTCAACTAATTATCTTTTGATTAAATCATTAAAAGTAATTAGTCTAATGGGTTTTGTCTAAACAATTTTTCAAAAACTGAAAGATGTGTTAGAATGTTGTGATAGTTAATACTGATTATCAACTTTATTGAATTGAAGGATACAAAGTATTGATCCTGGGTGCGTCTGTGACTGTGTTGCCAAAGGAGATTAACATTTGAGTTAGTGGGCTGGGAAAGGCGGACCCATCCTTATTCTGGGTTGGCACAATCTAATCAGCAGCCAGAGAAGCTAAAATATAAGAAGGCAGAAAAATGTGAAAAGAGAGACTGGTCTAGCCATCCAGTCTACATCTTTCTCCCCTGCTGGATGCTTCCTGCCCTTGAACATCAGATTACAATTCTTCAGCTTTGGAACTCGGACTGGCTGTCCTTGCTCTTCAGCCTGCAGATAGCCTATTGTGGGACCTCGTGATCCTGTGAGTTAATACATTCCCCATTATAGATGTGTATACATCTATTCCATTAGTTCTATCTATAGATTTTATACATCTATTCCATTATTTCCGTCCCTGTAGAGAAACCCGACTAATACAAATGTCTTTCATAGTTTGTTTAGAGCATTAATCTAACTATTTCAAAGAATGATCAACATATATATTTTAAAATATTTCATTGGGATTAAATTTATATAACCTAAAATTAACCCTTTTAAAGTGAAAAATTCAGGAGCATTTAGTACATTTACAGCACAACTTCATCTCTAGTTCCATTGTGTTTTCATCATCTCAAAAAGAAATCACATGCCCAAATAGCAGTTATTCACCATTTTGTCACTGCCATCATCAAGTCCTTGAGTCAAAATCTGCTTTCTCTCTTTATACTTTCACCTATGTTGGATGTTTTGTATACATTGAATAATACAATATGTGACACTTTATGTTTTACTTTTTTACTTAACATATATTTGAAGTTCATTTGTATTGAATCATATATCATTAGTTAATTGACTTTCGTGGTTAAATAACATTTCATTGAATTTATAGTCTACAGTTGGTTTATCTTTTTAATCCCTGATGAACTTTTGGTTTGTATACACATTTCAGCTCTTGTGAATAATGCTGCAATTAGCATGTATATACATGTATTTGTTTGAGTACCTCTTTTTGATTATTTTACATATATTCCTAAGACTTGAAATTACTGAGTCAAAGGATAATACTGTTTAACTTTTTGAGAAACTGTTAAACTGTCTTTCATATCAGCTGAATCATTTTACATTCCTATCAATGATGTACAAGGGTTCTGCTTTCTCACATCCTGACCAACAATTGTTTTTCATTAAAAAAAAATAATACCCGGCCCAGCACAGTAGCTCAGACCTGTACTCACAGCACTTTTGGGGGCTGAGGCAGGTGAATCACAAGCTCAGGAGATCTAGGTCATCCTGGCCAAAATGGTGAAACCTCATCTCTACTAAAATACAAAAAAAAAAAAAAAAAACTGCTGGGCATGGTGGTAGGCACCTGTAGTCCCAGCTACTCGGGAGGCTGGGCAGAGAAATCACTTGAACCTGGGAATTAAAGGTTGCAGTGAGCCGATATTGTGTCACTGAACTCCTCCAGCCTGTCAACAGAGTAAGACTTCATCATAAATAAAAAAATAAATAAATAAAAGCTTTCCTAGTGGGTTGAAGTGATTCCTCAATATGGTTTTGAGTTATACTGCCCCAAGGATGAATGCTGTTGAGCATCTTTTCACTTGCTCATCAGTCATTTGTATATCTTTCTTACATAAATGTATATTCAAGCCCATTTCTCATTTTAACTGTTTCTTATGTTTTTGTTGTTG
>NW_022436945.1:22321150-22420698 GCF_009761245.1 Sapajus apella
AGAATATAATATATAATATATATGTAATATTATATATATATATATATATATATATATATATAAATGAGATGCTGGCCTCTTTGCAGAGCTATGGTTTGCAAATATTTTATTCTAGTCTAAAGTTGTCTTTCACTTTCTTGATAATGTCCTATGATATACAAAGATTTTAAATTCTGATGAAGTCCAAGTTATCTACATATTTTTTTCTGTTGCTCTTTCTCTTGTTATTTTGAAGAATTCAAAGACACATCTAATGTGATGAAAATTTGCCCATAAATTTTTAATAATTTTATCTCTTATATTTTGTTCATACATCCATTTTGAGTTTTCTTTTTACGTGGTGTGAAGTGTGGGTTCAGTTTTCTTATTTTGCTTGTGTATACCTAATTATTTCAGTACTTGTTAAAGAGATTATTCATTCCCTCATTGAGTGATTTTGGTACACTTGTTAAGCATCAACTGACCATTGATATATTGGTTCATTTCTGAATCTGGAATTCTTTTTGATTGACCTATATGTCTATCCTTATGCTAGTACCACACTAAGACAATGGTTCATCAATCATCTCTAACTAATTCACTTCTTAAGTCTATATTATCTTGTAATCCCAAAATTGGAATATCCTTGCGAAATATGAGCCTATCAGTCTGAAAGTTGGGACTACATATTAAATCTTACAGTACAAGTTGACTAAGAATTATAATATATATTAAGGGCATTGTGTTTGAATAACAAAAACACTTAGTGTATTTTTCATACCCTTAAATATTTTGCCTCCTTTTCTTTACCTTGTCTCTTAAGAACTGATAGATTACCTCTTAAAATTTATTGCAAATCAACTCAAATGAAATAAACCTTTAATCCCAGGACTTTGTGAGGCCAAGGTGGGAGGATTGCTTGAGCCCAGAAGTTCAAGACCAGCCTGGGCAAGATGGCAAGACTCCATCTCTATGAAAATAATTTAAAAATCAATTGGGCATGGTGCTATGCACCTGTAGTCTCAACCACTCAGGAGACTGAGGTGGGAGGATATCTTGAGCCTAGGAGTTCAAGGCTGCAGTGAGCTGTGATCATGTCACTACACTCCATCCTGGGCAGCAGAATGGGACCCTGTCTCTAGAAAAAGAAAGCAAGAGGCACGCAGAGAAATAAAATTGCAAAAACTTTAATACCAAGACTGTTGCTTCTCAGTGAGCTTAAATTTTAGGACACTAAGCAGATTTATAACACTGTTCTTTTCACTTGCTATGTCTAATCAAATCTCTAATTAGTAATGACATATCTCACTTTGGTTTTCAGCTTTAATAACAAATTTCAGTTTAAATATTGGTCTTCCAGAATGGCTTATGAGGTATAGCAATAAAGGAAGGGGTTTCCGAATAGTAGGAGTATACTAATCTGTCTTCATGCTGCTAATAAAGACATACCTGAGGCTGGGTCATTTGTAAATGAATGGTTTAATTGACTCACAGTTCAGCATGACTGGGAAGGGCTCAGGAAATTTACAATCATGGCAGAAGGCAAAGAGGAAGCAAGGCACTTTTTGCAAGGCAGCAAGTTCAGTAAGTTCAAGCAGGGGGAATACTTGACACTTATAACACCATGAGATCTCGTAAGACTCACTCATTATCATGAGAACATTATGGAAAAATCCACTCCCAGGATTCAATACCCTCCACCTGGTCCCACCCTTGACCTATGGGGATTATGGGGATTACAATTAAAGAACAGATTAGGTGGGGACACAAAGCTAAATCACATCACATTGCTCCTGAGCCCTCCCAAATCTCATATCCAAACATTTCAAAACACATTCATGCCTTCCCAACATCCCCCAAAGTCTTCACTCATTCCAGCATTAACCAAAAAGTCTAATCCAAAGTCTCATCTGAGACAAGGTAAGTCCCTTTCACCTGTGAGCCTGTAAAATCAAAAGCAAGTTAGTTACTTTCCATATACAATGGGGTAACAGGCATTGGATAAATACATCCATTCCAAATGGGAGAAATTGGCCAAAAAAAAAAAGGTGCTATGGGCCTCATGCAAGTCCAAAATCCAATAGGGCAGTTATTAAACCTTAAAGATCCAAAATGATTTCCTTTGACTCGGTGTCTCACATCCAGGTCATGCCGATGCCAGAGGTGGGTTTTCACAGCCTTGAGCAGTTCCACCTCTATAGCTTTGCAGGGTAAGTCTCCCCTCCCAGCTGCTTTCACAGGCTGGAGTTGAGTATCTGTGGCTTTTCCAGGCACACAGTGCAAGGTGTCGGTGGATGAACAATTCTGGGGTCTGGAGGATGCTGTTCCTCTTCTCACAGCTTAACTTGGCACTGCCCCCACTGAGGACTCTTGTGTAGCAGCTTGCATGCCACATTTCACTTCCACACTGCCCTAGCAGAGGTTCTCCATGAAGGCTGTGCCACTGCAGCAAACTTCTGCCTTGACATCCAGGTGCTTCCAATCATCTTCTGAAATCTAGGCAAAGATTCCTAAATCTCAGTTCTTTCTGTACACCCACTGTCTCAACACCGTGTAGGAGTTGCCAAGGTTTGGGGCTTCCACACTCTGAAGCAATGGCCCCAGCTGTAGCTTGGCTCATTTTAGCCACAGCTGGAGCTGAAGCAACTGGGACCTAGGGAATCATGTCCTGAGGCTGCACACAGCAGGCAGCCCCTGGGGCCCACCCAAGAAAACGTATTTTCCCCCCTAGACTTCCAGGCCTGTGATGGGAGGGGCTGCTGTGGAGTTCTCTGAATGCCTCAGAGACATTTTCTTCATTGTCTTGGTGGTTAACATTTAGCCCCTGGTTACTCATGCAAATTTATGTAGCTGGCTTGAATTTTTCACCAGAAAATGGGTTTTCCTTTTCTATTGCATCATCAAGCTGTACATTTTCCAATCTTTTATTCTCCGCTCCCTTTTAAACACTTTGCCGCTAAAAATTTTCTCTGCTAGATACCCTAAATCATCTCTCTCAAATTCAAAGCTCCACAGATCTCTAGGGTGGAGCAAAATGCCACCAGTCTCTTTTCTAAAGCATAGCAAGAGTGACCTTTACAGCAATTCCCAACAAGTTCCTCATCTCATCTCCGTCTGAGACCACCTTCGCCTGGACTTCTTTGTTCATATCACTATCAGCATTTTGGTCAAAGCCATTCAGCTCGTCTCTAGGAAGTTCCAAACTTTCCAACATCTTCCTGTCTTCCTATCTTATTGTGAGCCCTCCTAACTGTTCCAACCTCTGCCTGTTACCCAGTTCCAAAGTCACTTCCACATTTTGGGGTATCTTTATAGCAGCACTCTACCCCATTGGCACCGATTTACTTTATTAGTCCATTCTCACAATGCTAATAAAGACATGCCAGAGACTGTGTGATTTATAAAGGAAAGAAGTTTAATTGACTCACAGTTCAGCATGGCTGGAGAGGCATCAGGAAGTTCACAAAAACAGTGGAAGATGAAGGGAAGGCAAAGCAAGCACCATTTCACAAGGCAGCAGGAAGGAGAAATGCAAACAGAGGAAATGCCAGACACTTACACAACCATTAGATCTCCTGAGACTCATTATCATGAGAAGAGCATGTGAGTAACCACTTCCATGATTCAATTACCTTCACCTAGTCCCGCCCTTGACCCATGGGGATTTTGGGGATTACAATTCAAAGTGAGATCTATATGGGGACACAGAGCCAAACCATATCAAAGAGATTCCCTGATTACCAGATAACTACCATTTATGTAAATATAAAGAGATATGAACCTTTAAAACAATATTCTCGGTAATAATTAACTCCTGTTGTACTGAAAACCAGTTCTTAAAGAATCAGTCATATGGTTGACAGCTAAATAGAACTCAATGACATTTGGTTTACTACAGTTTGTATGTTTTTTTAAATAGCCATATATCACCTTTACCCCGATTTTTCTTCCCCATACTATCTTTCATTGACAAAGGATAGGTAATTTATATAAATAATAAGATGTGAAAAGAATTTAAAATGCCTTCTGACTCATCAAATTCTATATATATTATACTTATAAATTTAAAGCATATTTTTAGAAAAAGTACATTGTATTGTCTCTGATTTCTTGAAATTAATGACACGTGAATGATATGTATGCTGCCATTAGTCAGAAAATACCTTCATCTTGAATTTTATATACCCTGAATATTCTGAATAAATAGGTGTTGAACATGCATACATACAAAGGCATGCTTTGTTGCTATATGTTTCATGTAAACAATAAATAACAGAGTGCTGCCTACTTCTATCTCTCTGCTTTTAAGATAATTGCAAATTTCTTTAGAGTTTCAAATACGAAAGTTGCTGAATGAATCAATCTCCATAGAGTGTACTGAGGGAAATCTATTTCCTTCTTCATAGTTATAATTATAGAAGACCAACAATATCAGATACAGAAAATATTTGGTAAATGTCTTAGTTGAACACTGTAAAGTTCTAAGCAGCACATTGCCTTTAGACAGCCTGATTAGTCTATACAGGGAGAGTTCTCTAAGTATACAATGTTGAAGAAACCAGTCTTTACAAAATATTGATTGTTCTTTGGTGACATTTATTTACTTTTCAAATTATACAGTTTGTTATGAACTGGTTGAAGTCATAAAGATACTCTATTTTAAATACCTCATGCAGAGTTGAAACAACAGAGTTAAAACATGTTCAAGTTACTTGATCATGTGCAAACGCCGGGGTTAGTGTCTTCATTTCTTAACTCCTAGTGCAGTGATTAACAAATCATAAAAAGAACATTTTATGATAAAGGCACAAAAAACAAAGTGTGAACATTCATTAGAAAAGCTTTAAAAAACTTGGAAAATATAATAGGAGAAATTTGTGAAAAACTTAAAACACACTATTTCTTTTTATTCATTTAAGAGGATTATGAAAGTTACGTGATGCTTTCAATTCCAACTATTATTTCCTCACTCATATTTTTTGAGTTCCCAGAAGTCAACATATCTAATTTACTTTCTTTTCCTCCTTTTATGGTGGTACAGAATTTACTAAATGTCAATTATACTAGCAATGATTAATTCTAGTTTTTCTAAGATATCTAAGGTGAAAATAATATGCCCATTTTATTTTTATTATTTAATTTTTAAAATTTATTTATTATACCTTAAGTTCTGGGGTACATGTGCAGATCATGCAGGTTTGTTACATAATGTAGATGACAGATGCAGGAAACCACCACCATGGCATGTGAATACGTCCATTTTAAAACTGAAACTAACAAATGGTATAATATGATTCACTTAGTAAGTGATGTAATAGGGATATTAACCTTTGTCTGAAATTCTTTCAAGACTTTCTTTCAATACTGCTACCTGCATTCTAAAATATCATCTTTGTTTTCAGGATTTTTATGCTTGAGCCCATGAGGCATCATGAGACTCTCAGATTTCTGCAATCAATAGAGGCATTTGTTTTTACTGTTGTACATTAGAGTTTTACAAGTACTAGGGAAGATCTTTCGATATATTTTGTGAGTCAAACCTGCTCTTTTCACCTTTGTTAATGGCGACTCTATCTTTCTAGTTGCTCAGGCAGAAAACCGACACTTTTCTTTAATTTACTCTTGGCAGTAGCCCTCATGTGCATTCAGTGCTCATCCACTTCACAACTTTTTCTTTGTGATAACCATGATACCAGATACCCTCAACTCTCACCTGACTCATTCCAATAGTCTCCATCTCCTAACTGGTGCTGTTTTAGCTCTTGCCCACATTGATTCTATTCCTAAAATAATTAACAGTGTTATCTTTTTTAAATGGCAAATTTTAAATGGCAAACTTTTTTAAAGTTCCTCCATCTTACTTAGAACAAAAAGTGAGAAACCTTATCAAGCCGTGCAAAGACCCAGAGAAACTGGATCCAACCTTCATACACATGAGAACAGATAGAAACACATTTCTGACCTCATCTCCTCACTTCCTCTTTAACCCTTTGCCCCAGTCACTATGACTTCCTTGTTATTATTCTCAAATCAACCAGAATGACACTTTTGAATCAGGATCTTTATAATTTAGTTCTATGTGGTTTTAAGATGTATGCACTGCTAACTCCTTTATCTCCTTTAAATCTCTGGTAGTATTATCAGTGTGGTGATCTTTAAATACATTATTAAGAGAGAAATCAATTATTTAGTTTGGGTCTTCCAGAAGGAGTTACCTACTTTGAAGAAACAATTATTTAAAATTTCAATGTTTTACAGAATAGTGCATTTGTGAAATAAAATCATTATTTTATGGTAATGTAAAATTGCAATAAAAGTTTTTAAGCATTGACTCACTTTCTGTATTTATCTCAGTATACTATTGACACAAAGTTATGTAGATGAGCATTGTGTCTCATAAACATATGCATAGGTGTTAGCTGGGGATCATATGAAAGTGAATGTTCTCTTATAGTAGGCATATGGTGAGGCCAGAGATCCTGCATTTTTTGGTTGTTATTGTTTTTTGAGACAGAGTCTCACTCTGCCACCCAGGCTAGAGTGCAGTGGTATTATCTTGGCTCACTGAAACCCCTGCCTCCCAGGATCAAGCGATTCTCCTGCCTCAGCCTCCTGAGTAGCTGCGATTACAGGCAAGTGCCACCACACCTGACTAATTTTTGTATTTTCAGTAGAGACTGGGTTTCACCATGTTGGCCAGGCTGGTCTCAAACCCCTCATCTCAGGTGTTCCACCCATTTTGGCTTCCCAAAGTGCTTGGATTACAGGCTCCAGCCACCAGGCTCCGCCAAGATTCTGCATTTTTAACAGATTTCTCCAGGATCCTGTTCCTAATTCATACTTGGAGTGGGAATGCCTGGAAAGCAGAGCCTGAAGCAACGATTAACGTGCCAACATTTTCTTTGCAATTCACAAGCTTCAAGTGGTTTGAATGAGAAATAAAGAAAATTGAAAAAGAAAAAAGAGGGAGAGACACAAGGAAATTTGATTCTTAATGACATTCACTGCAAGGAGTTAAAACTATTAAAAAAAGTTTCACTGATGTGTAGTCACAATGAACTAATTTTTTTATGAAAACGTTCAGGGATGAAGTTAACCTTGAAAGAGAGAAAGCCTCTTAAAGTTAACCTTGAGAGTGAGAAAGGGATTATCTGCAAAGCTTGTCAATTCTCACTCAATGAACAGCTGTTTCCTTCATGCTTTTGAGTATCAACAGCTGTCCCGTCAATGATTTCTTAGAGATCTAGATTCTTTCATCATGGGGGTAGTATTTCAGATAAGTCCCAAAGTATAAGAGACCCACCTAAAATAGGCAACATGTTAAGAAAAAGAAAAGAGAAACAATGTGTAAGAAAACCCAATATTCAAAACAAATAAGCTATTTCACTCTCTTCCAAGCTTATTTTATTTTTCCTCCATAATAGGTATCACCAGCTGGTGTACATATATTTTATTTATATATAAACTATTTAAATATAAATATATTTATATATTATATATGATTATAATAAATATATTATTTATAATATATACTTAATATATATTATACTATATGTGTATATAATATATAAAATACATGTATAATGTATAGAATATGTACGTGTATATATGTGTGTGTGTGGGTATATATGTACAACAGGTTTGTTTTTATTTTCTCTCATTATAATAATGAAAGTAATAGTGGTTGAGGGCAAAGACTGTTTTTGTTATCTAGCCCCAAAATTATGTCTAACACATAGCAGCTGCTAAATAACAATATGGCAAATAAGTAACTGTGTCCGTAAATTTTATAAAGTATCTATATGAAGAGATTGAAACCAAAATAAAAGAGTTAAAATGACTCTTCTCTTTACTCTTGGTTATATAATTTTTCCCTATGGCAATGCATATTCCTTTGGCAAGTCTTCAAATCAGGGACTTACACAGAAGCTTGCCTGATGAAATCTTTGGGAGTAGCATTTCACTATTGCAGGTTAATTAACCAAAGCCAAAAATTAGCAAGGTCTGTGATTAGGGCAATATGCAACAAATCATTTTTTCAGAAAATAATATCTCCCAGGCTAACAGATATTATTAAGTTCTGCTAAAAATGAACAAATGTATTTTACTGAATTTTGATTATATTTTCCCTTGATTTAGAAAGTAATTTCATTTTTATTACTGTCACTATACAGTTTGTTGTTTTTAATTTAATTTATTGCAAATGGGACTATTATGAATCTCAGGCATAATTTTAAATCATACTATAGCTAGGTCTACAAACCTTTCCACAGGATAGATATATTTTCAGGTATATTACTTAACAATTTAAAGCACCTTGTTTTGACATTATAAAATAGTATTTATTAATGTAGCTAACATTACAGTTTCATAGTAGCACATCTACAAATCTCCTTTTCATTTTGCTCCATATTTACTAGTTGTTTTATTTATATAACTTCTGTTTTCCAGAAGAAATAGTGAGAAAAAATCAAATTAACTTTGTTTTATATTTTTGACTTTTATGCTTAGATATTTTATCAAATTCAATATGTGATTCATTTTTTCAGTATTTAGAGTACATGATAATATCACAGATTGTATTTCTACACATAATTCTCTTACCAAGAGACAGAATTATAATTTCACTTACTCATGTATTTATCACCTATTTTGTGATTACTATACATGTATTATCATACAAAGCACTTATGGGCAGACCAAAACACTGAATTCTTAATTTTCCAAAACAAGAGATCATTTTGCACTAATTGTTACCATAACATAGAAAGATACTATGTTTAATACAAAAAACAATGTAGCTATTTCAAATATAAAATATTTGTATTGAAAATTCTTCTTGCTTGCTAAGCAACTTCTGTAACAGTTTTACCCGTTGTGTCTTTTTAGGAGAAGGATAATCTTAAAATAACTTTATATTTTAGTGTCTTTTATTTTAGTGTTTATATCTCAAGGCATAGGTAACCTGTAGATATAAATATAGGCTAATGCAATATTTGCTTTTATAATCCTTCATTAATCTATGACAAAAGTCAGAGATTTGGAGATTTTCCATTTGCAACTTTTAATAGTTTTTATTTCCCTACTGAGATTTTTTTATCTTTATATATTTTTCTGCCTCATTGTTATAATATCTATTTTTAAATATTTGTCTGCTAATATTAACTTTAGGGCCATCATGAGTTTCTTTTTCTCTTTGATTGTCTTTGAGTTAAATTTTCCTAATTCTTACTTTGAATTAGAAAATAACTAATTCTTCATTTTGAATGTTCACAATGCACAGTACATTTTGTTATATTCCTCAGAAGAATGTTAGTCATTTTGCTTAAAATCAGGCAATTTTTCTAAATAAACTCACACTGAATAATTTCTCTCGCTCTTAAATGGCATCTTCAACCTCCTGTAAGTTTGTTTAAAGTTTAGGTGGGATCCATTCTGCACATATATGGTTCAGAGATATGAGCAGTGTTTATAGGCAGAAATTAGGTTCCATCTCTTTGACTCTCATATTTAAATAATCCCCATCATGTGTCTGTATAATGATTATTTTCTATAGAGATTTGGCCATCTTATTTCTGCCAACTTTGTACTTTTGTTCAATCTTTAGTGCCTCCATGTAATTTAAAAAATGTTCAGAGTTTATATTAGTTATCTATGGGGGGATTTTTCTGTTACGAGTATAATCCAGTACACTAGAGGTGAAATCTATAGACACAAATTTTAAGGGAAAGTTCAGTAAATTTTAGAATGTTGCAAAAACAAAAGGAACAAAACAAAGGAGCTTTACATCAGAGGGATATGATATGCCTCTTCAGTTAGACAGTGCAAATTTTATTGATAAATTAAGGAAACATAAAGAGAACTTATAACAAACTGTGTGTCATAATGGAGAGCAATATAGAGTATATGTAAAAGAAAATAGCTAAGGATGTTGATCATATTTTAAGTGAAAATTTGACATTTAAAAATGGAAACATTGTATTAGAACAAAATATTGAGGTGTCTCTAGACCATAGCAATATTAGGAACCAAGGAAATAACTAGAGGTGGGAAGTATAGGAAAGAATACATTGTTAAATATAAAAGGACTACTCACAAAAGGGTCATTGTTAAATATATATATATATATATATATATATATATATATATATATATATTGTTTATTGTGTTTTCCTTTAGACTATTCACAAAAGGGTCATTGTTAAATATATATATATATTGTTTATTGTGTTTTCCTTTAGAGGAAAGAAAAGGACTTGAAAAACTGAAATTTTGGGGGGATACATTACATTGCAGATTTTAGCAAAATTTGAAGTGGGACTTTTACAAAATTAGGCAATCCATCTATTTATAAATATGATGATTAACATCTACTAAGGTTTTCCTAAGAGCTTCCTAGCAAACATTATCACATTTAAATTTTAACATAATCTTCTGAAGTTAATACTTATATCATTGGCTGGGCATGGTGGTGGATGCCTGTAATCATAGGACTTTGGAAGGTCAAGTCCGGCAGATCACGAAGTCAAGAGATAGAGACTATCCTGGCCAACATGGTGAAAACCTGCCTCTACTAAAAATACAAAAACCAGCTGGGCGTGGTGGCTCCCACATGTAGTCCCACCTACTCAGGAGGCTGAGGCAGAGATTGCTTGAACCTGGGAGATGGAGGTTGCTGTGTGCTGAGATCACACCACTGCACTCTAGCCTGATGACAGAGGAAGATTCCGTTTCCAAATATATATATATATAATTTATATAAGATTTCTCAATCATAAATGAGGTAAATGATAAATATTCTGTAGTAATTTTCCTCACAGGTACACAATAGGATTGTGAGGAGTGTCAACTAAAATATTTGTCACTCTCTTTTCTTAATATCAGACAAGTTGCTTACCGCTAAATTGCCTTATGTGTTTAATTTAAATATTGTTGCATAAGTATAAACAAATTTTCATGCCAATAAATTTCATATATTTTAAGACTCATATTAATTTATCTTTCTTTTGCTTTGCTTTTTCTTCCCTTGTGCATTTATCATAAACTTCCCTTCATGTGAAAGCTTTTTATTTATAGCAACTCCAAAAAAATTAAAAAAAATTGTTATATATTTTCCTTTTCCTTAATTAATTGTTTTAATCATTATTCTTGTACTCTCATTTGAGTTATTCCTTGTCTCTTACTTTTTTTTTGGTAATCCGAACATTAAGAGGTGAGTTAATAATCAATAATTAATTTTTGTTAGATTGTTAAATCAAAAATAAATATTTAAAACAGCTTTGTTTTATTTCCTTTTTCTATTTTTGATTTTATATCTCAAAGAAACAATGACTAAGTGTAGCTATGATATTTTCATATGGAATAAAAGACTATTCTATCTCAAGTTACATCCTCTTTTAACTATAGAATTTTATGCCCAATTGACTGCTTGATCATTGAAATGTTCATCTGACATCTCTAATTAAATGTTACATAGGCATCTCAAATTTAATAATTTCTAAAAGGCATATCTTAATTTTCTAACAAAAATTTTCAGTGCTAGTTCACATCTCAGTGCCATTTACAAATGCCTAAAGTAGAAAAATCTATGGATTTAACTTTTGAATTTTTTCTGTCAGTTTGTATGTCCAAGCTATTATTAAATCTTAGAAACCCAACCTTGAAACAATAATCTGAATAAAACCTACTTAAAATTGCTAATAGTGTTCCCCTATTATAATTGTAATGTCAGTAGTTTTGCCTTCCCTCTTACTCTTAATATTAATTTGTGTATTGTCTTTTTACCTGTGTCGGAAAGTTAGTGGTTTATCAATTGTATTGATCTCCAACAGCCAGCTTTTGTTTTATTGATTTTTTACAATATTTTTCTGTTTTCTATTTCACTGACTTCTGTTCTTTTTTCTGTGTCAGTCTGTTTTTGTGTTGCTATAAAGAAATATTTGAGATTGAGTAATTTTAAAGAAGAGAAGTTTGTCTTATGGTTCTGCTGATTGTACAGGAAGTGTTGTACTCTGCTCAGCTTCTGGTGAACCCCAGGAGGCTTCTCATCATGGTGGAAGGAAAAGGGGGAGTAGTGCCTTACATAATGATAGCAGGGGCAAGAGAGAGAGGAGAGAGGTCACAGATGCTTTTAAACAACCTGATCTCACATGAACTAGCTGAGTAATAATTCACTTAATCACCACGGAATCTTCTATCCCCATGATTCAGTCACCTCCCACCAGGCCTCACCTCCAACATTGGGAATCACATTTCAACATGGAATTAGATGGAGACAAACTTCCAAACCATACCAATTGCTAATTTCTTTCTTCACTTTATTTTGCCCTTCATTTGGCCTTAATTTTTATTTTTTATGGTAAAAATGTATATCATTGCTTCATAGACTTTTCGAAGATAGATATTTAGTGCTGTAATTTCTCTTGAATTACTGCTTTAGCTGTATCCCTTAAATTTTCATATTTATTGTGTTTACTTATACTTAATTTCATATATTTATTCATTTACCTTTTCTTTCCTTTGACAAATGAGTTATTTGGACATCAGTCACTTCATTTTAAAGTAATGTAAGATTTTTTGGATATCTTTCTGTAACTCATCTCTAACTGCATTTCATTGTTGTCAAAGGACACACACTCTATGACCTCAATACTTGTATATTTATCAACTCTTATTTTATAGACTATTCTATTGTATATCTTTGTAAGCGTTCCTTGTGAAGTTGAAAATTATGTGCACTTTTCTGCTATTTTGTGGTGCTTACAGAGTGCTCTATTGATGTCATTTTATCCAAGTTGGTTGATGGTGTTGTTTAAGTCATCAGAATTCTTGCAAAGTTCTGTTTACTTATTCTACCAATTTTTGACAGAAGATTGTGTACATCTTTGATTAATTATAAAGTAACAATATCTTCTTGCAGTCCCATCATTTTTTCTTCATGTATTATGAACATATGTTTTTAGATGAATAGAAAATTAAAATTGTTATATCTCCTCAATAAATTGATCATGAAAAATGACTTTTTAAAGTATCTAGTAATATATCTACTCTAAAATCTAACTCTGATATTAATATAAGGCATTCTAGCCTTTTCATTAGTATCATCATTGTTTATATTTTTTCACATATTAAATATCTTTATTATAGTCTACCTTAAGTAATGTTACACTACTTCTTATGCTACAGTATAAGAATTTAACACCAGTATTCTATTTTCACTTTCTTGGACTTTGTGCCATGTTTTAAAGTTTAACTTATTTATACACATTTAAAGTGAGTTTCTGAGATCTTGCTTTTATTTCTGACCTGACTTCTGCTTTTTTTTGATGTAATTAGGCCATATGAATTTTGCTCTGATTATTTTATAGCTGAGCTTAAATCTACTTTATTGCTTCTTGTCTTTTATTTGTGACAACTATTCTTTGTTATTCTCTTGTTTCTCTGTCTACTCATGGGTTTTTTTAGGACTCCATTTTATGTCACTTTTGGCTGTTTAATTACATTTGTTTGTGCTTTATTCTTAGTGATTGCCATAGTTTTTACGCTAAATTTCTTTATTATAGTCTACCTTAAGTAATGTCATACTACTTCTTATACTCCAATGTAAGAATTTAATCCCAGTATTCTTCCATTTCCCCTCTTCTGGACTTTGTGCTAGTATTACTGGACTTTGGTCATACATATTAATTATACATACGTTATAAAATCTGCAATATTTGCTAATGCTTTAGCTTTTAACAATTATTTTAAAAGATATTTTTAAAGGGAGACAATAATATATTATATTTACATAAATATTTAACATTTCTATCAATTGTCATTCATTTACATGGATCCAGATTTTTATCTAAATCATTTTCTTTCTGCCAGGGATGTCCTTCAACATGTCTGATTGTTAGTTTGGATCACAATAAATTCCTTCAACTTTTGAAGGTATATGAAAGTCTTTCATTTTCCTTCTTTTCTTCCTGTTTTTCTTGCTAAGTATGGATTAATGTGACATTACATGACTCTTTTCTGGCTTGTAGCTTGTTTCTATTTTTAAGTTTCAATAAGAATATATGTCATTCTTTATTTGCCTGTAAATAATCTGTCTTTCTAATTCTAGCTGCTTTTAATATTTTCTTATTATTTCTGGTGTTAAGCAATGTCATTATAATGTGATTTAATGTAATATCCTTCATTTTTTTGTTTTATTTTGTTTGCTTGCAGTTTTTTGTTTATTTGAATATATATGTTTATAGTTTTCAACAAATTTCGTTAAATTTGAAACACTGTTGTTCATTACTTTTGTCAAATGTTTTGCTGCTCCCCTCTCTCCTATGAGAATTTTAATTACATATATATTACGCAACTTAAAATTGTTCCACAGCTTACTTACATTCTGTTCTTCTGTTTTTTTTTTAATCTTTTGTTTCATTTTTTATGGTTTTCCTTGCTGTGTCACCAAGTTCACTTATCTTTTCTTCCATGCTGATTTTTCTCTTGTTAATACCCTCTGGTGCACTTTTTAGCCCAAAAATTGTATTTTTTTTTTCTCTAAAAGTTTGATTGGGTGTTTTGTTGTGTTTTTCCAATATTCTCTGTTGTTTAATACCTCATGGTTTCGTCTAGCTTCTTGAACTATTAAATATCATTATAGTAACTTTGTTAATATCCTTATCTACTAATTACAACATTGTGTCATTTCTGTGTCAGTTTTGATTATTATTATTTTTTTTTGACAGGATCTTGCTCTGTCATCCAGACTAGAGTTCAGTGATGTGATTCTGACTCCCTGCGGCCTCTGCCTCCCAGGTTCAAGTGATTCTCCTGCCTCAGGCTCCCAAGTAACTGTGATCACAGGCAGGCACCACCATGCCTGGATATTTTTTGTATTTTTTAGTAGGGATGGGATTTCATCATGTTGGCAAGGCTGGTCTCAAACTGCTGACCTCAAGCGATCTGCCTGCCTTCTCCTTTCAAAGTGCTGGGATTACAGATGTGAGCCACCGTGCCCTGCCTGATGAACTTTTATCTGCTTATAGGCTACATTTTCTTGCTTATTTGCATGCTTGGGGAACAGATAGTCTACAATGTATCTTTTTGAATGCTGGATATTTTGTAATTTAAAAAATACATTTTGTTTTTGTTTTGAGACACTGTAGAATTAATCAAAAACAATATAAATCTTTCAAGGCTTGCATTTAATCATCAGATGAGCAGGGCAAGAGCAGTCTTTAGGTTTAATCTTTTTGCCCGCCAATCAGGCAAAATTCTGAGTGCTGTGCTTTATGTCCCACATATTACAAGTATTTTCAGCCCTTGCTGGTGGAACACAAACTATTCCAAATTATGCAAACTCTGGTGATTTTTTCAGCCTCTTTGTTCTGGTATATCCTCTCAACATCCTCTTTCTGTCTTGTGCTATGTATCCACAGATATGTGCTGATAAGTGTTCAAGTGAAGTCTGGAATGGAATGCTCTGCAGGTTTCCTGAGCTTTCTGAACTCTTCACAAAAATCTCATCGTCATGCATTTCAGAGTTCACAGTTCACAGGTATCTACTCTGTAAACTCCGAATGCTTTTGCAGCTTGAAAATCTTCCTTCTGTCTCCTCAGCCCAAGACTTCCTGTTCTGATTGGATGACTTCTCCTAGTAATGTGGCCTGATATGGCCTGGATACTGCTTTTTTTTTTTTTTTTTTTTTTTCATTTTTCTTTTTGAGATGGATTCTAGGTCTGTTGCTCAGGCTGTAGTGCAGTCATGCAATCTCGGATCACTGCAACCTCCACCTCTGGGTTCAAGCAATTCTCCTGCCTCAGCCTCTGGAGTACCTGGGACTACAGGCACCTTCCACCACACCTGGCTAATTTTTTGTATTTTTAGTAGAGATGGGGCTTCTCCATGTTAGCCAGGATAGTCTCAGTTTCCTAACCTCAAGATATGCTCGCCTCTGTCTTCTAGAGTGCTGGGATTACAGGCGTGAGCCACCTTGGCCTGGACACTCTTTTTAGACATTAAGCTAGTAAAATGTAGTGCTTACCTTGTTTTTTATTCTTTAACAACATCTATCTAGTGCTGCCCATTATACAATGTTTGTAATCTATTTTTAAAATATATTTTGTCAATTTGTTGATATGCTTAAGGCAAGAGATTAAATCATTACTCGTTGCTCTGCCATGATGTAAAAGGAAAGTCTGAAAATGGTGATCAAATTTGAATTTGCAATGAAATGGATATTGAAAGCTATCTTTCAAAAATTCATTAAAGTTTTTCTGTCACTTTAGTTTCTATTAATTAAAATTAAGATATTATACATACTAAAGAAGCTAAATCCTTTACCAGAGGGAGGTCTTCAACTTCAGGCACTTAACAGGTATGGAAGAATTTTTCACTGTAATTTGTGTGAAAGTGAGTGTTCCTAGTTCAAATCTGTATAAGAGAATCTGCAAACACCCCGAGGAAGCTATTCTAGCTTAAGAATAGCCTGAATCAAATCATTGTTTAATATTGATAGAAAAAGTGTAGACACAGCAAGAATCTGCTACATTTATTATGTTAGTTGAGTTGCTAGTGAAGACATTTACCCTAGCCTGTTTATAGCAGCAGCCTGATAACAGGTCTTTCAAATTGAAACTGCCTCCCAATTAATTCCATCTCAAGGCAGTAAGTGAAGATTTTGTATTTTTTCAGGCAGACATTCCATCCTTTTTCTTTTCATTCTTCTTCTTCTTTACTATTTTTGGTAAAGTAAATCATATTGTATTATCTTTCTGATTAAAATCATTCAGGACATTTTTGTAAAATTACCTTAGAATAAAATCCAAAATATTAACAGATACTAAAAACCCTGCATTATCTGCCTGCTTATTTTAATGACTTTATAGTTCATTTCTCTTTTAAATACATCTTCTCTTAAATTAACTGAGTGTGTTTTATGGTATCATTGCATTTCCTTGTTTCACTATTAGCTATAATCGTCTGTGTTATAAATTGGTAAATCAGCCATAGGTTTTATAGTATACATCTTTACACTTGTCACCATCTTCCTTTAAGTATCACGACACTTATGATATAAGAAATTTATAGTGTTGTATTTCTACATCACTTCTTCCAGCTTGTGTGCTATATCTAAAGGAAATACTTCAGAAAGAAGAAAAATATTTCTAAATAAAAATCTAGATTAACTCAAGAAAATGAACAGTATTGGATATGATAATGGGAATCCCCAAATTTGAGACAAGTCTTGGTTAATTTAGAAAGTTTATTTTGCTAAGGTTGAGGGAGCACGCCCATGACACAGTCTCTGGAGGTCCTGATGACATGTGCTGAAGGTGGTCAGAGTATAGTTTGGTTTTATGTATTTTAGGGAGATGTCAGACCTCAATCAATACATGTAACATGAACGTTAGTTTGGTTTGGAAAGGCGAGAAAACTCAAAGTGGAGAGAGAGCTTCCAGGTCATGGGTAGAAATGAGACAAATGGTTGCATTCTTTTCAGTTCCTGATAAGCCTTTCCAAAGGAGGCAACCAGATATGCATTGATTTCAGTGAGCAAAGGGGTGATTTTGAATAGAATGGTACCCAGGTTTGCTCTAAGCAGTTCCCAGCTTGACTTTTCATTTCAGCTTAGTGATTTTGGGGGCCCAATATAATTTCTTTTCACATTTCCCTCGTTTCCTTTTTAAAAATCATTTAGAGAAAGCATTTCAAAAGAAAAGTGAGTATCAGGTCCAGATTGCAATTGAACTCTGATGACTAGGATGGTTTATTTATTCCTAGACAGATAGGTACTGAGTTAGGAAAGCTCATTTTTAGAAGGTTGTGAAGTCTCATGTTCTATGAAGAGAAAATAGAGGAAGGAAGGGAGAAAAACAACAACAAACAAAAGAACAATTCTGGAGAATTGATATAGACCACATTACTCCAAAGTCCATGCATCAGTTGACAGTATGAAAGTGGTTTATGCATGTAAATAGGTTGCTGTTTTTTTTCTTCTGAAGTTTAAGTTATCTAGCTTTAGTTTGCAGGGCTCTATGAAAGTACAGCTTAGTTTTCAGTAACTCCATATTAGAAAAAATGGGAAAAACAAAGCTAAGAACTTATAGCCAAGAAAAATTAGAATTCAGTACAAAGTGTAGAAAATAATAAAGTGGAAAAACCTTAGGCAAGACTAAGAATCTAAGATCTATACTGTAGTTTTTGAAACATCATTTTTCTGCCCCCAGTTTCCCATTTTTACTAAAAACAAATCATGATATCATTGATGATTTATATGGCATAGCAAAAATAATCAAATTTTACATAGGCTTTTAAATTGACTTTGATGGAACTTAGTTCCATTGAAGGAATCTCAGATAAGAGGTTTTCAAAGTTAAGCCAAGCTGTAGAATGGTGCAATCAAATACCTATGAGTTGGGTAATCCTTTCCTCATTAAGTTCCGAGATGAACTTGGGGATCCTGGGTCAGTCAGAAAGTGACATTCTTCACTTACCACAAGTCAGAAATCCTGTATAGGGAAGGTATGAGGTCAGTTTCCCAAAAGGCTTTATTGGCTTTATAAGTCAAGATTGATTCCTTAAAGGAAAAACACCATTCTAGCCAAAGCATTGGTAAAATAACTGGTTTCTCCAGTTGTGTCCTGTTACAAAATTAAAGCAGACTCTTATTGCACTTATGCAAATTACTTTCAGAAGTTAAGAATGTTCTCAAATCGTTTCCAATTTCTGGAGAAATCAGATAGAGAGATAAAAAATATGCTCCAAATTTTGTTCACAAGAGTGCAGCTAGTGCTCGACTTACGATCATGATTGGGACCGGCAGACCGGTCGTAACACGATTTGGTCATAAGTTGAGTAGGCTATATGTACAGTTGAAATGGTGCACGTGGAAATGGTAGTGCTGCCGGAAGCTGGTCTGCACTGTCGTATGCCCAGCTGGGCAACGTTTGCGCTGCAAGACGCGGAGCAGTCGTGGCTAGCAATTGTGGTAGTAAAGTCGAATGGTCGTTAAGTTGCATGGGTTGTAAGTTGATCAATACCTGTATACAAAATTGTTAAAACATGACCAATAGATCAAAAGAAAGGTTTTATTGACTCTGAAAAACAAAACAAAACAAAAAACCAAAGAATAAACATCAATTAAAGCAAAAAATGTTAAAGAGATTACTTTTCTTTTCTAACAGTTCAGTTTACACTTCCATTCTGCTTGATATTCATGAACTTTTCAGCTCTCCATGAGACCTTCTAAAAGTTTTTTCCTCTGTTCTAATGTTAAAATCTCCAAAGTTATCAAAACCCTGCATTTTAGAATGTCTGTTGGAGTACTATAGCTGATAATAAAAGCATCTTCTAAGGAGGATCAAAACAAGATAACAAATGTTTATAGATAACAAAATGTTTTTGGACAGCCACAGTCAAAGACACAATTGACAAGGAAATTTGTTACCTCTGTGGTACACAATAATTTAACATAGCAATTATAACTATTACTTATAAGATACATAAAGTCATATCAGAATTACAGGAGCTTCCCATGATTTTGGAACACATACCAATAACATATTTATACAAACATGGCCTAGAGTAAACCAAGAACCATTTCATATTTGACAATGTTTTCTGTCTAATTTTTGTCCCAAATAAGCCAAACTACATAAATTTTGGACTTTAGGGAATATAATACCTTAAAGGCTTAATTAGGATAGAAAAATACATAATTTATAATTTGATTTTGGAAACTTTGTCAAGTATTAAAGGTTTAAAACTCCTGATATTGCAAAATAGGATCATTTGTTTAACCAATGTGAAAACAAGGATTTCAAAAAAGGCAAAAACCTCCATTATTTGAGACAGGAGGCTTAATATGCCACACAATAAGCCCTAATAAAACCAGCATTAATCCAATTAAATTTGCTTTTCAAAATTTTACAAACAATCAATAAAATTTCAATCTTGACCATAGAATAGAACTTCTATGAGCCTTTTATAACCTTTATAAACGTTACTAAGGAGTCTGTTAATGCTTCAAGAAAATCCTCTTAATTTGAGATGGGGGCCAATATGTTGATCTTGCATCAGTGTGTCTTTAACATTAATGATTAATTTATAGAGTAAATGAACTTGTTTTATCTTTCCAAATTGGCTTTTACAATTTTATGTTCCCATCTATTCTGTGTTAGTCCTAGCCCTTGAGTTGAAATAGCTTTAATTTCTGGGCTTGTCTCTCCGGACTGTTTATTTTGACTGGCATCTTTTATGGGGCCTGAAGATGGGAATTTAATTGCTATCAGTGCTTCAAATTTAGCAAGACTTAGTGTCCTTTTTATCCCAGGAATCAAAGCCCTGTAACTCAGTGTCACAGTAATTTAAAAGCACACACATATTGGGGGGGGGTAGAGGAGAGACAATAGGGGGTGGGGAGGGAGGGGGAGGTGGGGAGGGATAACATGGGGAGAAATGCCAGGTATAGTATGCACCTAAAGTAAAATAAATACATTTAAAAAAAAAGCACACACAGAGGGATACATGGATGTAATAATCTCAGTTTTTTATATTAATCTCAGTTTTTTTCATAAGCAAAGTAAAACTTAAATAATAATATAAAAACTTGATTACATAAAAGATTTCTTGTTATGGTGGTCGTTTATAAATCCTCTTACTGTGACTTACACAGACTGTTGATGATATGCTTGGACATTCTGGTTTGTCCTGAAAATCCCTCTTTCTTAAATAACAGGTCATTATACCCTAGAACGAAATTTGCCATACAAGACTTTTTCTAATCTGAAATTGTTTCCCTTGAGGCTTTTTTTTTAACCAAAAAACAAAACAAAACAAAACAAAAAACGTTCTTTATTTTTTATAGCTTTCTTTATCTCTCTTTTATTTTCTGGTTCCTTTCACCTCATTTTATATATGACCTTTAAATAAGCTTTGAATTAGCCAAAAATAGTTCACCTTTTTATTTTTAAGGGCACACTTTTTATTTTTACAGAATGTTTTCTTACAAATATATTTTATTATAAAATACTGAAATAATGAACATAACTTTAGATAACTTTAAATAATGACTATAACTTTAGACTCTAAATTATGATGAGTTTGTCTACAAGTATTTATTCTATTTTCCTAATTATTTTATTTCAATTGTTTACCTAGATTATTTATTAAAACTTTAATTGTCATTATTTAAAATCATGAAACAGCATTGCACAATTATAACAGAGTCAGTGAAAAAGATTTGACCTGACTGACTCCGTCTTGCTTCTAACCTCCAAGCTGTCCTTGTTCATTCTATTGTTTAGGCTGAACTAACTTTGTGAGGAACTTAGTTTATAGTTCATCTTTGAAACAAAGATGTTAACAGACCTTTCCCATAATAAACCATACTGTCTGTGGACTAGACCTCCTAAAGAAACAAGGTTAAAGTTATGGTAATATTACTAAATTCAAGATGCAGTTATTTTTATTAAACCAATGTAAATGTCTTATTTATTAAAGATTACACAGCAAAGATCTTTCTGTCTTGGGCTGGGTGTATAGTTTTGTAATCCCAATTTTGTATGCCCAATTTTGACATTTTATAGTACTTGACAGGGATAAGTATGAAATTGCTAGATTAATATTTACAAATAAAAATGTATGCTGGCAATTCTTAAGATATTTCTAATAGTACTTTAACAATAATTTAAAGCTACTTTATTTATTAAAGATTTTACTTAAGTTATACAAATTGAAAAAGTGTTTGACTAGTCTTTTCTTTTTTCCTGATAAAGTATTTGATTCAAGCACTTTTCTGTTTTTTTCTTTTTCTTTAATTGCCTGTTTACATAGAAATTTCAGGAATTTACCAATGGTTTATTTATTTATTTATTTTACTTTAAGTTCTGGTATACATGCGCAGAATGTGCAGGTTTGTTACATAGGTATACATGTGCCATGGTGGTTTGCTGTACCTATCAACACTTCATCTAGGTTTAAAGCCCAGCATGCATTAGATAGTTATTCTAATGCTCTCTCCCCTCCCTGTGTCCATGTGATCTTATTGTTCAACTCCTACTTATGAGTGAGAACACGAGGTATTTAGTTTTCTGTTCCTGTGTTAGTTTTCTGAGAATGATGGCTTCCAGCTTTACCCATGTCCCTGCAAAGGACATGAACTAATTCTTTTTTGTGGCTGCATAGTATTACATTGCATATTCCATAGTATTCCATAGTTTCTTTATCCAGGGATTTGGGTGGTTTCAAGTCACTGCTATTATAAATAGTGCTGTGATAAACATACATGAAGGCAATTTTATTTTCTTAAATCCACTAATTAGAGCTCTTTTATATTTTTTCAGTAGTGAAAAAATTGTGTACATGACACATAAATACACAGATGTATTAGGCATGTCAATAGCATTACATCGTGTAGATTTATAAACAGCTATTTTCTCCATCTTAGACTTACAGCTTCAAAACTCTAGACAACTGTCAGCTAAATTGCATTAAATTTGCACATTAAAGGAAACAGGTAAAAATCACCTAGCAAAATTTACATCATAAGATGCAGAGAGAACAAGTCTGGTGGTGTTAGAGGGAGATTAAAGATGGATGCCAAATCAAACATTAAATTACAGAAATTTTTTATAGGATTGTATATGGAGACCAATTTTATTTAAATAGAGACAACCTATCTTTTAGCTGGATCTCTGAGCCCTGGGAAGAGCCCACACTAAATTCTGGGTCTCCAAAAAGGAACAATTATAATGAGATTAAAACAAATGATGCTTTTACAGTGTGCTTAATTTTTTTTTAAACAAATACATTTCTAAGTGTCTAAACCACATTCTTCCATAAAATCCTAAGAGTAACCTCTGTTGCAGTAAGTATTTTAGTCAAAGAAAAAAAGAAACAGGTAATGCAGTACAAGTAAGCAGTTAAAGAGCTAAGAACAACTTGTCTGTTTACATTCTTGGGGCTCCACAAAGAAAAAACAGTTTCTCCCCTAAAAGGAATCTGGCACCATCTTCATTTTCTTTAAGAAACCCCAGGCTATTACAAACTATTTTATGTCTACCATGCAGCAGAGGGTGCAAGTGAAAGAAGAGACAGCAGAAGTAAATGAAGAGAACATAATTCAGTCAACTGAAAAGAAAAAAACTTTTGCTCAAAACAAGTCTTAGGAGAAAACAAAAGCAAAACATGAAGGCCTTTTAAAACAATACACAGATATATGCACACACACACATACATGTCTTGGATATTAGCTTTTAATTAAGCTGACTTTTAACCATTGAGCTCCTTTTAAAAAAAAATTTTAACTCTCATTACCATATTTCAGCTAGTACAGCCATTTTTCTTTCAGTTTGGCCTGGCTTGCAGAAAGGTGGCCTTGTTACATAAATAGAGCCCCATAATAGTCGAAAATCTTTCCTTTTTTTCCTATACATATATTTAATTTAACATTTAATTTAAAATTATTCTTAAAGATATTTCGATTGTTTAATAGAAATATAACATTGTCATGCTATTCTTACTCACTTTACTTAGCATACATTTTGTCCTCCATTCAGTTGTGTAAACATGCCAATGATGTCGTTCTTTAGGCTTAGACTGTTTTTGCTTCCTGTAGATATAGTATTCACACCCCATATGCAAGAACTCACTCCATTGTCGTGGCTCACCTTTTTGTTTATGATGTCTCAGCCTAACTTTCACTTCACAGAAGACCTTCCCAACTGATATCATTTAATCGCCACCCCATCCATTATTCTTCACTTGCAGTGTCCTCAGTCTTTCTTTTCACAATTTGTAACTCTCTATTTATGAAATAGGCCCCTTTATTAGTTTTATAATTTCCATGAGAGTAGGAAACATGATTATATTGCTTACCATCATAGTTCCAGAATTTAAACAGTGTCTGTGATTCAGTCGTTGAATAATTCTGGAATGTATGCAGGATGTACTAAGAATAAATTTTCTTCTAAGTTGGTCTTACGAAAGTTCCAGAAAGTAACGTTTCAACCTATTGTACATAATACAAAGAGTCATGTGAAGTTATTTTAATTCTCTTTGTCTTGTGTTCTATCTACTAAATAAACTTTAAAAAAATAGTCTAACAAATTTTAGTTTGAACACGTGTCCAGAAACTAGAAGAAAATAAGTTACCATATCATTTTTTAAAAATCCCTTGTGTTTCTTTAAAGTGACCCTGTCAGCATCTCTCAGTGTTTCAGCACTTAAAGTTTTTTATTGGTCTGTTGCCAAAGGAGCAACATGGGGATTTGTACTGGCAGCTTCTTTAAAAATACATATACAGAACATTTTAAAAATAAGGTGTACTTTGGAGCAAGTCAAATTACTGTTACTTGCAATGAAAAGGCTATGTGCTGATACGTCATTATGTTTATTTTTAGGGCTGATAATGAATGGGTAAGGTTCGACAATCAACTAAAAGTTAACTTCCACAAGAGGATGTCAGTGGACTTTGCAACCACTTAGTCACAAGTCAATGTAATTTGTGAGTCAGTGGTTACAAATGTTCATATACATACAACATGAGGCCTGTAGCAGAGAAAGAGCTTAATAAAAAGTTTAGAAGATACATAATGAAAAAGACATTTCTAAATCGATATTTGTTATAAAATTTGTGTTTCTATAGACACTATTTTTACTCATATAGGTTCTAAGTTGACTTTTTACACACACACACATATGCACGCCCACAAATATAAGTGTAAAATTTGTAATTCATAAAGCAATTAGCTTTGGAATTATAACAGCAGACTATTGTATATCTCGATGGGGTTGTTCAACTATCCAGCATACAAATTAACATATATTTCACAAAATTTACCTGGGTGTGGTGGTGGGCATCTGTAGTCCCAGCTACTAGAGGGGCTGAGTTGGGAGGATCACTTGAACCCAGAAAGTGGAGGTTGCAGTGAGCTGAGATCTTGTCACTGCACTCCAGCCTGAGAAATAGAGCAAGACCTTGTCTCAAAAGACAACGACAGCAATTGTTATTCTAGATCATATTTGATGCATTTAGGAAACAGTATTTACATAAATTCTGTAGAAAGCAATATAGTAGATTGTAAGATAAAATATCAGAGATGATATGCAATGAAAGAATATCGGTAAAGTTTAAGTTAATTCTCTAATTAAATAATACTGACGATTTTAAATGTTTCCAGGTTATGGCAAATGTAAGAATATTAATTTGGTGTACAATGCACAGCAACAATGCAGAGATATTTTATTATTCAGAGTTCTCTAGGTAAACAGAACCTATGCAATATGTATCCATATGTATATAATGTAATAGATATATTAAAAAGAATTGGTTCATGCAATTCTGGATAGAAAAAGATTTATTAAAAGGAATTGGTTCATGCAATTCTCGATGCTGGCAAGTCAAAATCTGTAGTGTGGGCTGGAAGGCTCAAGACCGGGAAAAGCCAACAATACAGTTCCAATCTGAAGTCTGGAGCCTGGGGATTCAGAAACACCAATAGTACAAATGTCTAAAGGCAGTTTTCTGGAGATGTACACATATATACATATATATGTATACATAAATACACACAAACACACATACATATAGTTGCTGCAGGTATTATCTGTCTTTTTGTTCTATTTCTTCAACTGATTGAATGAGGCCTGCCCACACTATGAAGGGCAATTTGCTTTACCTAAAATGTTAATCTCAACGAAAACTCTCTAGCAGAAACACCTAGAGTAATGTTTGACCAGGTATCTGGACACTCCCTGACTCAGTCAAATTGGTACATTAAAATTAACAATCACAGAGGTAATGGGATTGGAAATAGAAAACAAACAAAATCAATAAAACAGAGTTGCGAAGCATTTGTGTAGTGCAATGTAAGAAAGAATTAATAGTACTCCAGCATGAAGATTATACTTGAAATAATAGAGTGACATTGAATAATTCTTAACTATAAAGGTGTAAATTGAAAAACATTGTGTTACCTTATAAAATCTGAATTATCAGCTGACACTGATAATTGTAAAAATTGCAAAATCTGGACGTGACCTACCTGGGTATCAATCCCAGACTTTCCACTGTTAGTGAAGTGATTTGGAGCAATTGTGATAAATAAGCTTTTTGATGTGCTGGTGGATTCGGTTTGCCAGTATTTTAATGAATATTTTCACATCAATGTTCATCATGGATATCGGTCTGAAATTTTCTTTTTTAGTTGTGTCCCTACGAGGTTTCAGTACCAGGATGATGTTGGTCTCATGAAATGAGTTAGGGAGGATTCCCTCTTTTCGCATTGTTTGGAATAGTTTCAGAGGGAACAGTACCAGCTCCTCTTTGTACTTCTGGTAGAATTCAGTTGTGAACCCATCTGGTCCTGGACTTGTTTTGGTTAGTAGGCTATTACCTGCTCCCTCAATTTCAGACCTTGTTACTGGTCTATTCAGGGATTCAACTTCCTCTTGGTTTAGTCTTGGGAGGGTGTAAGTGTCCAGGAATTTATCCATTTCTTCTAGATTTACTAGCTTATTTGCATAGAGGTGTTTTTCAGTATTCTCCGATGGTAGTTTGCATTTCTTTGGGATCAGTGGTGATATCACTTTATCATTTTTATTGCATCTATTTGATTGTTCTCTATTTTCTTCTTTATTAGTCTGGCTAGCAGTCTATCTATTTTGTTGTTCTCTTTTAAAAACAAAAAAAACAAACAAAAAAAACAGCTCCTGGATTCATTGATTGTTTTGAAGGATTTTTTTTTCCATGTCTCTATCTCTTTCAGCTCTGCTCTGATCTTAGTTATTTCTTGTCTTTGGCTAACTTTTGAATTTGTTTGATCTAGCTCCTCTAGTTCTTTTAATCATAACATTAGGGTGTTGATTTTAGATCTTTCCTCATTTTTCTTGTGGGCATTTAGTGCTATAAATTTCCCTCTAGACACTGCTTTAAATGTGTCCCAGAGATTCTGGTACATTGTGTCTTTGGTTTCAAAGAACATCTTTATTTCTACCTTCATTTTATTATTTATCCAGTAGTCATTCAGGAGCAGGTTGTTCAATTTGTATATAGTTGTGTGGTTTTGAATGATTTTCTTAATCCTGAGTTCTAATTTGATTGCACTGTGGTCTGAGAGACTGTTATCATTTCTGTTCTTTTATATTAGCTGAGGAGTGTTTTAATTCCAATTATGTGGTCAATATTAGAATAAGTGTTATATGGTGCTGAGAAGAATATATATTCTGTGGATTTGGGGTGAAGAGTTCTGTAGATGTCTATTAGGTCCACTTGGTCCAGATCTGAGCTCAAGTCCTGGATATCCTTGTTAATTTTCCATCTAATCGATCTGTCTAGTATTGACAGTGGGGTGTTAAAGTCTCCCACTATTATTATGTGGGAGTCTAAGTCTCTTTGTAGGTCATGAAGAACTCACTTTATTTACCTGGATGCTCCTATGTTGAGTGCACATATATTTAGAATAGTTAGCTCTTCTTGTTGCATTAATCCCTTTACCATTATGTAATGCTCTTCTTTGTCTCTTTTGATCTTTCTTGGTTTAATGTCTATTTTATCAGAGACTAGGATTGCCACCCCTGCTTTTTTTTTTGCTCTCCATTTGCTTGGTAAATCTTCCTCCATCCCTTTATTTTGAGCCTACGTGTGTTTTTGCATGTGAGATGGGTCTTCTGAATATGGCACACTGATGGGTCTTGACTATCTAATTTGCCAGTCTGTGTCTTTTGATTGAGGCATTTAGCCTATTTACATTTTAGGTTAATACGCTTATGTGTGAATTTGATTCTGCCATTTTGATGTTTGGTGGTTGTTTTGCCCATTAGTTGATGCAGTTTCTTCACAGTGTTGCTGGTCTTTACATTTTGGTGTGTTTTTGCAGTGGCTGATACTGGTTGTTCCTTTCCGTGTTTAGTGCTTCCTTCAGGAGCTCTTGTAAGGCAGGTCTGGTGGTGACAAAATCTCACAGCAGTTGCTGAATTGTCCATAAAGGATTTTATTTCTCTTTTGCTTATGAAGCTTCATTTGGTGAGATATGAAATTCTGGGTTGAAAGTTCTTTTCTTTAAAGATGTTGAATATTGGCCCCGACTCTCTTCTGGCTTGTACAGTTTCTGCTGAGAGATCCATTGTGAGTCTAATTGACTTTTCTTTGTGGGTAACTAGACCTTTTTTTCTGGCTGCCCTTAGCATTTTTCCCTTCATTTCAACCCTAGTGAATCTGACTATCATGTGTCTTGGGTTTGCTCTTCTTGAGGAATATCTTTGTGGTGTTCTCTTTATTTACTGAATTTGAATGTTGTCCTACCTTGCTAAGTTAGGGAAGTTCTCCTGGATAATATCGTGAACAGTGTTTTTCAACCTTGTTTCATTCTCCCCGTCACTTTCAAGTACACTGATCAAACGTAGATTTGGTCTTTTCACATAATCTCATATTTCTTGGAGGCTTCATCCATTTCTTTTCACTCTTTTTTCTCTGTTCTTGCTTTCTCACTGTATTTCATTGAGTGATCTTCAATCTCTGATATCCTTTCTTCTTCTTGATTGATTCAGCTACTGACATTAGCGTATGCTTCATGAAGTTCTTGTGCTGTGTTTTTCAGCTCCATAAGTGGTTTATATTCTTCTCTACACTGGTTATTCTAGTCGGCATTTTGTCTGACCTTTCTTCAAGGTTCTTAACTTCTTTGCATTGGATTAGAACATGCTCCTTTAACTCAGAGAGGTTTGTTATTACCCACCTTCGGAAGCCTGCTTCTGTCAATTTGTCAAACCCATTCTCCATCCAATTTTGTTCTCTTGCTGGAGAGGAGTTGTTATTTTATAATTGAAAAAGAGGAAGTCAATTTGTCTCTATTTGCAGATGATTGTATATTTAGAAAACCCCATTGTCTCAGCTTAAAATCTCCTTAAGCCGATAAGCAACTTCGGCAGAGTCTCAGGATACAAAATCAATGTGCAGTAATCAGAAGCACTTCTATACACTAGTAATAGACAAACAGAGAGTCAAATCATGAGTGAACTCCCATTCACAATTGCTGCAATAAGAATAAAATACCTAGGAATACAAACAATAAGGGATGTGAAGGACCTCTTCAAGGAGAACTACCAACCACTGCTCAAGGAAATAAGAGAGGACACAGATAGAAAAACATTCGATGCTCATGGTTAGGAAGAATCAATGTTGTGAAAATGGCCGTACTGCCCAAAGTAATTTATGGATTCAGTGTTATCCCCATCAAGCTACCATCTATTTTCTTCACAGAATTGAAAAAAAACAAACAAAAAAAAAAAACAAAAAAAAAGCACCTTAAACTTCGTATGGAACCAAAAAGAGCCTGCATAGTCAAGACAATCCTAAGCAAAAAAAAAAAAAAAAAAAAATTCCGCTGGAGGCATCTAGCTACCTGACTTCAAACTATACTACAAGGCCACAATAATCAAAACAGCATGGTATTGGTACCAAAACAGATATATAGACCAATGGAGCAAAACAGAGACCTCAGAAATAATGCCACTCATCTACAACCAACTCATCTTTGACAAATATGACAAAAGCAAGTAATGGGGAAAGAATTCCCTATTTAATAAATGATGTTGGGAAAACTGGCTAACCATAGACAGAAAACTGAAACTGGATCCCTTCCTTATACCTTATACAAAAATTAACCCCAGATGGATAAAGATTTAAACACAAGACCTAACACCATAAATACCCTAGAAGAAAACCTAGGCAATACCATTCAGGACATAGGCATGAGCAAAGACTTCATGACTAAAACACCAAAAGCAACCGCAACAAAAGCCAAAATAGACAAATGGGGTCTAATTAAACTAAAGAGCTTCTGCACAGCAAAAGAAACTATCATTAGAGTGAATCGGCAACAAACAGAATGGAAAAAAAAATTTGCAGTCTACCCATCTGACAAGGGGCTAATATCCAGAATCTACAAAGAACTTAAACAAATTTACAAGAAAAAACAAATACTCTCATCAAAAACTGGGTAAAGGATATGAATGGAGCAAGTTGCAGAGCTGTTCTGTGCCTTCGTTCTTCATTTGTAAGATGGGAATAATGATACTTCATAAGGTCTCTGTAAAGATTAAACTATTTAACTGTGGAATAAGCTTAAAACATATTTAGCTCATAGTAAACCTTTGATAGTTACAGTTCTACTGTTATTATTACATTTGTTAGTAATACCTATCTCTCCTAATCTTCTGTACTTATAATCTGTACTTATTTTCTCAAAGTAGAATTCTTCAGATGGTATCAAAAGTATATTTACTATTTAAAACAAAACAAAAAACTTTGTGTACTGTAGTGAGTCAGAGTTGTTTCTATCAAGGGCTTCACATATCTGAAATTGCTTCTGAGAATCCCTAAGTTTTGACCTATGAATCCAAGTATAAAGTCAGCCTGTTTATTCAGTCTTTGGTCTGAATGACAGGAAAGGATCAATCAAGTAGAGAAGTGATTAAAGCAGAATTTCTTTCTATATATTTACCTATGGGCAAAATCAATGAGCATTCCCAGTTAATAATAACAAGTGATAAATAAATAAATAATCACACACATTTTGAAAGGCACTGTCATTCAACGTTGAGGTGGTTGTCAGTCAATTGTTGATAGACTGATTCTTGTACTTGAAATTTTTGAAGCATATCTTTTAATGCTCAACATATAATGTAGCTTATTTCATTTTCTTTCGAATGCATAAATGACTGCCTTTTTGTCCCAATATTATTACCGTAAAAAATATTTTTAGAGGGACAAGGAGACCAGAGCTTATTGAACTTATAAAACAACATAGCCCAAAATGTTACCATTATAAAAGCCTCAACACCATAACAGTAATGTAAATAAATGGACTCTTTCTTTCCTTTCCTTTTTTCCTTTCTTTTCTTTTCTTTTTTCTTTCTTTCTTCTTTCTTTTCTCTCTCCTCTCTCTCTCTTTCTTTCTTCTTCTTTTTTTTTTTTTTTGACAAAGTGTCACTCTGTCACCCAGGCTGGATTGCAATGGTGCGATCTTCACTCACTGCAATATCCACCTCCTGGGCTCAAGCAATTCTCCTGCCTCAGCCTCCTGAATGGTTGGAATTACAGGGGCCCACCACCACACCTGGCCAATTTTTGTATTTTTTCAGTAGTGACAGAGTTTCACCATGTTGGCCAGGCTGGCCTTGAACTCCTGACCTCAGGTGATCTGCCCACCTCAGCCTCCCAAAGTGCTGGGGTTACAGGTGTGAGCCAACTCTCCTTGTCTGGACTCTACTTTCAAAAAACCTCTCTTCCATGGTGTATGGATGAATTTTAATATAAGACAAATGAAATTTGGACTATAATCAAAAGCAAATATGAATCACCCTGTGCAGGAAAACAAAGTATATTAGGAAACTGTGGAAAAGGTGAAAATCTGTGGCAAGAGTCATAAAAGATTATTATTCTCTTATCCAGATTCTTCCATTGTAAATTGACTCATTAATATGTTTTGTGCATTATCCTAAAGATTAGTAACGTACTATGGTGTAGACAAGATTTTTCACATACTACACATGAAAGTAATATAAAATCAGATAGATTGCTGATCATAATTCAGAATCCAAGAGAATGCTTAGAGATCTTGATTTCATTAATAATTTAGGCCTGCAACATATTTCCATGGCAATACTTTAAAAAACTCTAACATTATAGCAAGGTGGATATCAATTTTGTGTAACATCACGTCATTTCTCATTGTTCCTGGTCTAGAATCATTAAAGGATTCTACTGATATTATCTTTAGGCCAGAAGATTCTAAAATACTTAAGTCATTTAGAATTTAAGGACCTCATTGTGGTAAAATGTAGTGGGTATTAAGAATGTAGCAGAAATAATTAGGCAAGTTCTACTTCAGAAAACTTACTCCCTGGTGGCTTTTGGAAAGAAATGATTTTGGAAACTAATTGGGGTTGAAATGAAGTCTTTAGTGTCTGCAAATTTCTTACAGCTTCTCAGTCATGGGTGTGATTAAAGTTTAAGTCATATATAATTTGCAATTAGAGATTATGATGTAATTGTATTCAATATAGCTGTTTTTTTCTGAGAAAGTAAATATTAAGCTCTTTTGAAAATATCTAAGAGAAAAGTAGATATATTTTTAAAGGAGTATTACAGAAAAATTGAAGGTGGCATTTTGAATATTTATTCTTATCTTCATCCATTCAAGAAGAGGCATCTTCCTGGTGTTTGGAAGTTTGTTCATGCAGTGTCTTAGTGAGGTGGGAAACACGAATTTGTATTTCGGAACTCAGGCCTGTGGACATTAGCTTTAGCCATTAAAGTTAATGTTATATTAACTTAGAAAACAAGAGTACAGAAAATAAATAGGAGGTCCCCACAAAATAAAGAGACAACAAAAAAAGAGCGATAAAGGATGCTAATTTGGTGAGAAAAGGAGGTAGCAGTAAAACTAGTATAGAACAAAGTAAAAGAGAGGAAAGAATTTTAAAACCCCAGCTGGTGTAGAGGCTATATGTGGCAAGAGAGAAATTAAATTAATGGTGTTAAATACTGCAGCGTTAGAAGTAAGGTGGCCACAAAGAACACACTGGGTTCCACAAAGAAATAATGGGACTTTAGGCAGACAGGTAATATCAAAGAGATTTTGGTTAAATGAGGATTGACTATAAATTATGAAAATGGGAATATTATATAAATATTTCCTTCAGGAAGCTTAGTGAAGAAGAGCAGGAAAATGGATGGAAGGTGGGCAGGATGCAGTGGCTCACGCCTGTAATCCCAACACTCTGGGAGGCCGAGGCAGGCAGATCACGAAGTCAGGAGTATGATACCAGCCTGGCCAACATGGTGAAACTGCATCTCTACTAAAAATTCAAAAATTAACCGGGCATGATTGCTGGTGCCTATAATGCCAGCTACTCAGGAGGCTGAGGCAGGAGAATCGCTTGTACCTGGGAGACAGAAGTTGCAGTCAACCAAGAATGTGCTACTGCACTCCAGCCTGGGCAACAAAGAAGTGAGGCTACATCAAAAAAAAAAAAAAAAAAAAAAGAAAAAAAAAGATGGAAGGGGTATTCAAGAAGGCAGATTATTATTGTTTTTATAATATGACAGGTTTCTGAAATATTTGTGCACAGAAGAATTCAAAAAATGGAGAAAATGTTGAGGCGGAAAAAGAAAATTAACTGATTAACAGTATAAAGCCTAGTAAGAGGGAGAAAGAGAAGCAATTCAGCTTACAGGGTGAAGCAGACAGGATTTGAGGAGGAAAATAGTATTTATATAGCAACTACTATTCCAAGTATTTGTCTTGGATACTTTAAAAGTCCAATTTTATTTAAACACATTAACACATTCTCTAAGATACTAAATTGTTATTGCTAAATGTTTTCATAGTTAATGTTTGATTTAGAAATAACTGGCTTCAAAAAGGAAGTTTCTCAAATTCAAATATTTTCACAAACTTCTCACCTCAAACTTAATTGCCTACTCTTTTTTCTTCTTAGTCAATGAATATTTATCAAACACCCGTTATGTCAGACACTGATCCTGGCACAGTGAATTAAAAGGTGAAGAAGACAGGTGGAATCCCTGCCTTTAATAATCTTACCTTACTCCTACAAAGTCAAATACATAATAAATATATGAAAAAATTAAAATAACTAATGTTGCGGCTTTCAGAAGCATTAAAGTGTATAAAACATGTAACATGGTTTGAGAAATGTATTAGCTAAGGTAATCTGAATGCATATTCCTTGAGAAGACATTTAATTCATGAGATGAATATTAAAAAAATGAAACTATAGTATCTTACAGATCTAGTATTTCTGGAAGAAAGAAACATCAACATGAATGACCAGAGAATAAACAAAAAAATGCTTAGAGTATTTAAAAAACAGAAAAAAAAATTGATTACTGGAATATATACAAGAATAGAGTGAGGTTAGAAGGAGTTGCATTTGGATATTAGGCTGGGACAAATATTAACAATGAGGAACAATCACATTGGATATTTGTTTTGAAGTTCTAAAAGATACAGAAGGTATGGAGAAATGGTAAATGACGCCATTTTTTAACCATAAAACCAAGTGGATAGTGATTACATTTAATGAGTTGGAGATGACATGAGTAGACTTCATCTTGATAGTTTTTTTTGGTAAAAATCAACAGTACTCTTAGACATGGTAATCTGAAGGTACATTTTACTGATGCCTACATACAAAGAGAAGATGCATGCAGACTATTGGTGACTACTGAAGGAATGAATGCAAGCAAAGAAGACTGAGAAGAGTTAGTGAGATAAGAAAAAACGTCAAGCTATGTAGTGTCGTAGAAAATGGAGAAAACAGTGTTTTTTGAAGGCAGGGTAAGGGAGTGGTAATCCCAAGGTGGAGGTTACAGTGAGCCCAGGTCACACTACTGCACTCCAGCCTGGGCAACAAAGCGAGGCTCTGTCTCAGCAACAACAACAAAAATGGATGGAGATTTAATTATCAGTGATTAGGAGAAAACATATTGGAGATAGAGAAAGCATCCCTAGTACCTCAGAAAGCCATTTATTCATCTATACATTCATTGCTGCAACATATATTTACTGACCTATTAAGTGCATAGCACTTTTAAAGTATTGTAATCTAGAGCATGGAAGAATGATTGCAACAACAGCATGATTGACTGGTGTTACGTGAAAGTCAATGCATAAATGAGTTATCCAAATGATTGTTTCAAAATTAAAAATCACATTTTAGAAACTCGTGCAATAAACACATAATTTATCCTAACATAAAGCATGACATACAAAACATATGTTAAAAATCTGTATTCTATTGTACATAATATGTCCAATATATATGCATATTTCAACATATATTTATTGTATTTAGTTTACTGAAAAAGTATTTATATCTTACCTAACTTATGCTTCTATATTTAAAAATGTAATTTAATATGCAGCATAATTCAAAACTATGTGATTTTAAAATGCCTTTACTTTCACAGTAATCATTTTATATAAACGCATATCTTTTTATGAGGATCCAGACGTTCATTTTACTTACTGTATCCTCCCTACAACATTTGAATAAATTTCATCTGATTAATTTCAGCAGCAGTTTAGAGACAAGTTTACTCAATTATTTTCATTTCATCTAGTGCTTAAGGACTCCAATTTTTAAAATAGATTGTTTAATAATCCACAAATAAGACTCATACTGCATTGCAGATTTATTTAAATTTTCTGTCATTTTACTTAACAAGGTGTTTTAACCATTTATTCTTTTTAATCATAATTTGATTACTCATGTTTTGCCATCTTATGCTTAGGCATATACATTGCATGGTCTAATTTTTCTTCATTGATGAATGGATTATAAGTTACAATGATGAAACCTGGTTTAATTTTTAACTAATAGGGATCATTTAACTTCTTCTTGCTTTTAGGCAAATATCAGTATTTATGTTTAACTATTGCAAATTGGTTTTGTATCTATATCTTTTTTCATGAAAAATTATTCATTTCAAAAAATAAATTATCTGGCTAACTACTTTCACACACCTTCAATTTTCTCACTTACAGCCACTTCACCTCCAATAGTTAAACGTTGTCCACTATTTATGGATTCAAATTGTTCAAAACTGTTGCATTTCTATTTTATCTAATCCTTTAATTCTAGCAACTGGACATGAGCCATTATTGAGCAACCAGTCCACAAATTTGCACTATGTTTGTAATAACATTGTCTCTATCCTATTGCCATATGCCTAAACACTTGACCTGACACCCTGATTATGACCTAGTTCCTTCAGCAGGGGATCTTTCTTCTTGTCATCAGATCTGTTACATCCTCTGGCTCTGCACCTGCCCCCTACCTGGGACACCATGTACTTTTGATCTTTGTTATTTTACAACATCTGTGCACTGTTTTTATTTTCTCTTTGCACAATACATAAAATAGGGATAATAGCAATATCTCCTTTGTTGTGAAGAATATTAGCAAATTACTGATAAATACGTCTTGCAAGGGCTTGTTCAATGACAGAAATTATTATCATAAATAATATGCATTTATACATTATCCCAAATACACTATATATTATTAACATAACTGTAGACTTGCAGCCAAAGAAGCAGGCATAGAGATATTTGGGATCTAGTTAAATGCATTTAAACTACTTTTATAAAAGCAATATAGCACATTTAAATTTAATGTTAACATTTATGGCTAGAGAAATATTTTTAAATGATGAGGAACTCCATCAGACTTCAAAATTACTAGTTGGGGATTTGGTAAGTGTGGGAATATATGAATGAGATGTTGTTGTATTTTTTTTTTTTTTTTTTGAGACGGGGTCTTACTCTGTCGCCAGGCTGGAGTGCAGTGGCATGAACTTGGCTCACTGGATTCAAGTGATTCCTCTGCCTCAGCTCTTGGAGCAGCTGGGACTACAGGCTTGTGCCAATGTCTTAAACAATAATAATAAAAAAAAACCTCAGTGTGAATATATTTGTAGCTTAGCAGGAATCACTGTAGAAATATGTAAACTAATTTCTTGAATCTCTGTTTCTAGGTTTGGTGTATGTAAATCCATAGCATGGTTTTCACTGTGTCTTGTCATGAATAACTACCACGACATAGGAAGCTCCATTAGTCTAGAATAAGCTTCTCTCTGAGTTGATAATTTTCCTTAGAGATTAGGTATCTTCTAAACACTTACAAATTTAAATATAAACACAAAAATTAAGAAGTAAATCAAATTCATACTTTATTACTCTTAAATTTAGAATTGTGAGCATATATTTGCCAATGAAACTGGGTTAAACTTTTAAAAAATTTGTCATATCAGATGATTAAATTAGATTAGCATGTGAACCTAATTTAATATTATTTCAATTTTTTGAATTTTTTAAAACCTGTTTGTGGCCTAAGATACGATCTATAATTAAGAATGATCAATATGCTTAGGAAAAGAATGTGCCTTCTGCAGCTGTTGGATGAAGTTTTCCATGAATATCTATTAGGTCCATTTGGTCTATAATACAGATTTAGTCCAGTGTTTCTTGGTTGACTTTTTGCCTGGAAGATCTGTCCAGTGCTGAAAGTAGAGTGTTGAGGTCTCCAGTTATTACTGTATTGGAGTCTATCTCTGTCTTTTTCTCTAATAATATTTGCTTTGTATCTCTAGGTGCTCCAGTGCTGGGTGCATATATATATAGACATATGTTTAAAATTGTTATGTCCTCTTGCTGAATTGACCATTTTATCATGATATAGTGAACTTCTTTGTCTCTTCTTATAGTTTTTTATCTTGAAATTTATTTTTTCTTATATAATATAGCTAATCCTGTTTTGTCTTAGTTTCCATTGGCATGGAATACTTTTTTCCATCCCTTTACTTTCAGTCTACGGGAGTCTTTATATTTGAAATGTGTTTCTTGTAGGTGACAGATCATTTGGTCTTGCTTTTTTTCCTTAATTCATTCAGCCACTCTGTCTTTTGATTGGAAAGTTTAGTCCATTTGCATTCAATGTTTTTATTAATCCTTTTTCCTGCTGCTGATAAAAACACATCCAGGATTGGGTAATTTATAAAGAAAAATAAATTTAAGGGACTCTCAGTTCCATGTGGCTGGGGAGGCCTCATAATCATGGCAGCAGGTGAGAGGCACGTCTTACTTGGTGGCAGACAAGAGAGAATGAGAACCAAGTGAAAGGAGTTTCCCTTCATAAAACCATCGGATCTCTTGAGACTTATTCACTACCATGAGAACAGATAGGAAAAACTGCCCCCATGATTCAATTATCTCCCACTGGGTTCCTCCCACAACACTTGGGAGTTATGGGAGCTAAAATTCAAGATGAGATTCCAGGGGGACACAGCAAACCATATCAATGTTATTATTGATAAGCAAAGCCTTAAACGTGTCATTTTGTTACTTGTCTGGTTGTTTTGTGGTTGTTTTCTCTTTTTTCTTCCTTCCCATCTTCCTTTTAGTGCAGGTGATTATCTCTGGTAGTATGTTTCAATGTTTTGCTTTTTATTTTTTGTACATCTGTTGTATGATTTTGAATTAATGCTACCATGAGGCTTGTTAATTCTATCTTGTAACCCACTATTTTAAGCTGATAACAGTTAACACTGGGTGCATAAACAAACAAACAAATAGAAAACCAATAAAAACTCTACACCTTAACTTTGTCCCTCTACTTTTTAACTTTTTGCTATTTCTGTTTATATCTTTGTATACTATCTGTGTCTTGAAAAGTTATTTTAGTTATTATTTTTTATTGGTTCATCATTTAGTTTTTTTACTTAAGAGGTAGTTTACACAACACTGTCACAATATTATAATTCTGCGTTTTTCTGTGTACCTAATATTAATAGTAAAGTTTCTACCTCCAGATTATTTCTTATTGCTCATTAACATCCTTTTCTTCTGGGTGAATCTTCTGAGTGAAGAACTCTTCTTAGTATTTCTTATAGGGAAGAAATGGTTTTGATTTAATCTCTCAAGTTTTGTTTGTCTGAGAAAGTCTTTATTTCTCCTTCATGCTTGAAGGATATTTTCACCAGATATATTATTCTGTGGCAAAACATTTTTTTTTCTTCTACACTTTGAATATATCATGTCACTCTCTTTTGTCTCATAAGGTTTCCACTGAGAAGTCTGCTGCCAGACATATTAAACCTCTGTTTATATTATGTGTTTCTTTTTTCTTGTCACTTTTAGGATCTTGCCTTCATTCTTGACCTTTGGGAGTTGGATTATTAAATGGCTTGAATAGTCTTTGGGTTAAATCTGATTGGTGTTCTATAATCATCTGTTACTTGGATAATTGATATCTTTCTCTAGGTTTGGGAAGCTCTGTGTTATTATCCTTTTGAATAAACTTTCTACCAATAGCTCTTTTCTACCTCCTCTTTAAAACCAATAAGTCTTAGATTTGACCTTTTTATTTTCTATATCTAGGATTGATTCATTCTTTTTCATTCTTTTTTCTTTTGTCTCCTCTGACTGTGTGTTGTTAAATAACCTGTCTTCAAGCTCACTAATTCTTTCTTCTGCTTATTTCTGCTATTATAAACAGTGATGCATTCTTCAATATGTCAATTGCATTTTTCAATTCTTACATTTCTGCTTGATTCTTAGAGATTATTTCAATCTCTTTGTTAAATCTGTCTGACAGATTTCTGAATTCCTCTCTGTATTATTTTAAATTTCTCTGAGTTTCCTTAAAACAGCTATTTTGAATTCTCTGTCTGAAAGGTGACATATCTTTATTTCTCTAGGGTTGGTTTCTGGTGCCTTATTTAGCTCATTTCATGAGGTTGTGTTTTCTTGTATTGTCTTGATGCTTAAGGATGTTTCTTTGTGTCTGGGCATTAAAGAGTTAGAAATTTATTGTAGCCTTCGCAGTCTGTGCTTCTTTGTGTCTGTGATTCTCGGGAAGGCTTTCTAGGTATTTGAAAGGACTTAAGTGTTGTGATCTAAGCCATATCTGAATTAGGGGGCACCCCAATTCCAGTAACACTGTGGTTCTTGTAGACTGGTAGAGGTACTGCCTTGGTAGCCTTGGATAGGATCCAGAACAATTATCTGAATTACCATGCAGAGGCTCTTGTTCTCTTTTCTTACTTTTGCTGAAAGTCTTTCTCTCTGTTCTGAGATGCATGAATCCGGAGGTGGAATGATACGGCACTCCCGTAGCCATCATTACTTTGACTCCACTGGGTGAGACCAGAAGCCAGCATAGCACTAGATCTCACTCAAGGCCTGCTGTAACCACGACCTGGCTAATGTCTATCTTCGCTCAAGCCTCTGGGGTTCTACAATCAGCAGGTAGAGAAGCCAGCCAGGCTATTTTCTTTTCCTTCAGCACAGCCAGCGTCCCCAAGCCCCAGTCAGGTCCAGAGATGCCATCTAGGAGCCAAAATCAGGAGTCAAAAACCTGAGAAGCCTACTGCTGTTCTATTGTACTACAGCTGATCTGGGACTCAAACCATGAGAAGCAGTTCTTTCTTTATACTCTTCCCTGCCCTTTTCACAGTCAGGGGAGCTTCTCCTCATGGCCACCACACCTACATGCCCATGAGGAATTCTTCCGGATTACCACCAATGTTCACTTAAGGTCCAAGGGCTCTTCAACCAGATTGTGGTGAATGCTGCCTAGCCTGGGACTCACCAATTAGGGCAGTGGACTCCCTTCCAGCCCAGGGTGGGTCCAGAAATGACATACAAGAGCCAAGGCCTGGAATTGGGATGCCCAGGAGCCCATCTGGGGCTGTACCCTCTGTAGCTGAGCTGGTCTCTAACGTACAAGACAAAGACCTCTTTCTTTTTCTCTCCACTTTTCTCAATCAGAAGGAGTCTCTCCCTGTCACCACCACAACTGGGAATGGGCTAAGTCTCACCTGAAGCCAGCAAGTGTCAGAGCCTCTCCTGTATTAGTTCATGTTCACACTACTATAAATATACTGCCTGAGACTAGGCAATTTATAAACTCACAATTCGGTTCTGCATGAATAGGGAGGCCTCAGAAATCTTACAATCATGGCAAAAAGGAAAGAAAGCAACTTTTCACAAGACAGCAAGAGAGAGAGAGCATGCATAAGGAAGTGCCACACTTTAAAAACATCAGTTCTTTTGATAACTCACTCACCATCATGAAAACAGTCTGGGGCAAGTGCCCCCATGATCCAATCACCTCCCATGAGGTCCATTCATCAACACATGGAGATTATATTTTTAGATGAAATTCAGGTGGTGAAAATCATCACCCAAAGCCACGGCATTCTATCTGGGTATCACTGCTGGTTATTCAGGGACCAAGAGCTCTTCAGCTGGCAGGTGATGGATCCTGCCAGTACCAGGTCCTTGTCTTCAAGGCAGTAGCTTTCTTTATAGCTCAGGGTGTATCTAGAAATGTCACCTGAGAGCTAGGGCCTGGAAAGGGGCCCTCTGACTGGTGCCCTATTCTACTATTGCTGAGCTGTTATTGAAGACACAAGATAAAGCCTTCATACTCTTCCCTTTCCTATCCTCACATGGAAGGAAGTTGTCTTTTTTGAAGCCATGAACTGTGCAGCCTGGGATCTGGGGATAGGTGGCACAAGCACTCTCTTAACCACCCTGGCTGATGTCTCAGTAGTTTGCGTGTCCCCCAACTTCACTGTCTCTGAGCTTAATTCATCCTGTTGACTCAGCTAGCAGTCACAGTCCTTGTATCCTAGATTGCCTTTCAAGTTTAGTTTGAGCCCCAGAACCCTTTAGCCTGTGCTGGTGCGACTTGCCAGAATTCATGTTTCAAATCCTGGGATGAGCAATTCCCTTCTAGGTAGGGCTCGTTTAAATACTCCCTCCAGGGGCAGCTGAATGCAGCCCAGTTTTGCTTTCTGCTATGACAGGGAAGCACTGAGTTTAATGCAGTGCCTCACAATTATAGTGCTTACTCTCCCAAAAGCTCAAATTCTCTCTCCGTGCCATGTGGCCATTGCTGGAGGATTTGAGAGGGGTGGCATTGGTGATTCAAGACTTTTGTTTACCCTCTATAATGCCGCTTTCAGTGATATTTATTTGAAACCATGTACCATGAGTGTTCATATGATTTTTGGTTTATTGAGGTGTTTTTGCGTATGTTTGTAGATAGTTGTTAAATTGGTGTCCTTGAAGTGGGGGACAATCAATGAAGCCTTCTATTTGGCCATGACGCTGCTCCTCTTTTCCTGTGAACCCAATTCAAACTGTCACTGAGTTTACATTACTGGTAATGATGAAGTAGCTTTATAAGTAATCCTTTTGCATGTGGCAGTTATACATTTTAGACAAGAAAAGTAAAAAAAAAAAAATTACAATTGAAGAAAAAAGCAGTAAAAAAAAAACCAGACAAGACTTGATTCTTGAAAGAAGACTGAATGCTGTAAGATGTGAACTTAAATGGCTTCTTCATGGAGTAGGCACTTCCTAGTCCATCTTGTGTAGGGTGGCTATAACTGAAGCAGAGAGATATATACAGTCCTATTAGTTTACAATCAAATAATAGAATATGACAGTAATAGAGTATCTAAAGTGAGTGGGAAAATCTGTAAAGTAGAAGCCCAAAGAAAGGTGAACCCTTAAAACTGCATAAAAACTAAACCTCTAAACTGTACATGCTTTGAGCAGACTCCAGTATTCCTAGCTACAAGGAATAACTGAAAACCTAAATAAATGGGGCTATCTCATGTGTTAACCTCTGCAGAGGTAATTGAATTCAGAGTTTAAGTACAGTTAAATTACTTGCCTGCTAGAACAACAGCAAGAAAACTGCAGAAAACCAAACGCTGCATATTAACACTCATAAGTGGGAGTTGAACAATGAAAACACATGGACACAGGGAGGGGAACATCACATATTGGACCCTGTCAGGGGTTGGGGGGCTAGAGGAGAGACAGCATTAGGAGAAATACTGAACGTAAATGATGGGTTGATGAGGTACAGCAAAACACCATGGTACGTGTACATCTATGTAACAAACCTGTCTGTTCTGCACATGTACCCTAGAACTTAAAGTATAATAAAAATAAATGAATAAATATAAAACATCATATTTAATACCAAAAAAATTAAGAGTCTTCAGAGAAAACAGTGGAAACCAGAATCTTTAAAATAAATCACCTGGAGTGTACGGTATACAATAAAATACTACCAGACAAAAAGCATGAACCATTATTAAAAAAAAAGTCAAGAGAAATGGACTCCACAATGACCAAGATGATGGAATTAGCAGGCCACAGTTTTTAAATTTGTTCCTGTTAAAAGAAAACTATGGTCATTATAGAAGAAGTGATGCAGAATCTCAACAATGAAATAAATACTATATTTAAAATAATGGGAATTCTAAAACTAATATGAGGAATGAATATAGTAAAACTTGAAATTAAAAACTGAGCATCGATGTGCACTGAAAAGATATCAAATGATGCAGTAAAGGTGGCATTAAAGTATTTATTAAAAAATTGGACAGAAGTTGCCATATATTTTGAGAAATGCGTATATCTCCAAATGAATCCCAATCAAGATATTCGTAAAGTAAATCAAACCTAAGTACTTAATAATCACTCTGCTAAAAGCCAAATACAGGAAGAAAATTTTAAAGTATCCAGAAAAAAGTGACAAAGGAACAATGATATAAATTATCTGACTGATTATCATAATCAATGAGAATGAAAAAACAAAACAACAACATCTTTAATGAACTTAAAGAGAAAAACAGTAAAACTGTCATCCCAGAATTGTATATTCACATAAATATTCTTCAGATGTGAAGACCAATATTATAATTTTGGATAAATACACTAAGAGAATCAATTACTAGCAGATCTATACCCTAAACTGTGAGAAAAGATAAGAACTTTGTTTTTCAAGCTAAAAGGAAATGACATAAGGTTATATAATTTGAGTTTATGAATTTACAGGAAATAATAAATATGTTATCATGTATATAATATTTGTATGTAATTATCATTAATCACAGTTAATATTAGTACAATATTACCTGTAAAAAGAATAGGATTGGAAAAGCATACATATTATAATCTTAAAATAATGACTACATACTAATGCATAAAATGTTATAGCTAATAAACTAATAAGTAAAAATTAAATAGTAAGCACATTTGATTGACAAAAACAGATCAAGGAAATAAGAGTAGAGTAAAACAAAACAAATGATGACATGGCAAAATGGTAGATATAACCCTAACCACAGCAAATAGTATTTAAATGTAAATGAAATCATAGCAAATAATACTTCTAAATGCAGTAAGAATGCCAATTAAAAGGAAGGCATTGTTAATAAAAATTAAGACCTAATTAGATACTACTTATAAGAGATTAATTCTAAACATAATGACATAGTAGGATAAAAGTAAAATAAGGTAAACATTAAAGGAGTAATCATAAAAACAGCCTAGATGGCTAAAATGATAGCAGTATAAATGCATTTCAAGGCAGAGAGTTTATATATAGATAGATAAATTTAATAACAATAAATAAACATGGTTTATGAGGAAGATAGTAATAATATACGTATACTTAATAACAGAAATTAAAACATGTAAAGCCCAAACTGATAGAACTTATAGAACTTGAAAATGTCAAGATGGAAAAAGAGAAGAAAGGCTTCATAATTTTAGAATAAAATACACTACATATATAAAACAAAGAAATGCACTACATGACCCTGAACGGGAATTTGTATTATAATAAAAAAGAATACATTATTGAAATGATTAATGGCTTTTTAATGTGAACTAGATGAATGATTATATGAATTAGATAATATTATTGTATAAATGTTAAATTTTCTAATTTTGATCATTCTGCTATGGTTATGACCTTCTTAGGAAATGACCTTCTTCTTAGGAAATACAAATTGAAATGGTAAAGTACAAAAGATCATATTTCCAACATTGTCTCAAATAGTTCAGAAAAAATAATTATATAGAGCAAGAGAGAGAGAGAGAATATAAATAAATAGTGTAAAAACCTGTAAATAGCTGGTTAATCTGAATAAAGGGTGTTCAGGAGTCTCCTTAACATGCTGATAGTTTGTCTGCAGTTTAGAAATTATATTAAAATAAAACAAAAGTACTCAAAAATTATATTCACTTGGAATATTTTCAAATAAAAAAAATTTGATAATTTGACAGACAAAATGATAGTTTTAGAGCAATTAATTTATGCTTTTCATAATTTTATGTAAAGAAATTTATAAGAATCATTTAAGTACTTTGCAAATATTTTTATTTTTTAAGCTTGTTTGTTCAAGCATTTTGGTGCTTGAAAAGAAAACTGATCATTTTTAATACATGAAAAATGTATTAATTTCCAATTTTTCAAAATTCATGAATTTGTGAAAAATGTATGAATTTTTTCGTGTGGCTAATTATTAAAATAGTTATTTGACTTGTTCTAACTATAATCAGAGCCTCCCCAGAAAGTAATATTTCTTTGGGAGTTAAAATTTAATAGATTGATGAATAAAATAATAAGATATAGGGGTATCACTTAAGAACATAACTAACTTTTTAATCAGTTAACAGATCTTGAATTTTTAAAACAGAATCTGACTCCTACCAATTAAAAAAAAAAGAAAGATAAAAGACAGAAGCACGCATTAATTTATTTTACCACCTGGACCATATTCTTTGTATTGTAATTCGCCTACCAGGTTGTTATCACTCCAGTGATTTGCAAAGTATTCACTATTTGTCTATCTACTTCAGTCTTTTATTGCCAGGAAGACTGTCTCTGACAAGACTAGCAAAATTCCTGTTGTTTGAAAATTAAAATTGAATGTTTATAATATAATTGATTGGAGGAGTATATAATATCATTCAGAGTAGATAATTAAATGTATATTACTAAGAATTGCAGAAGTATGTGCCAATAGTGGAAACCACTTTCTTTTCGGAAAAGCGGAGGTTACTTGGCAACTCACATCCTTCTGGGAAGGTTAATCTTGCCTGTGCCTGAAACATGTTACCATAATTTTTGACACAATTTTTATTTGATCATATTTGACAGCACTTAACAATTAAAGACACCGTATTTTGACCTTGAATTCTTAAGGCATGTCTGTAGTGACACTTGTGTTGGTTTGTGTTGAAAGGAAGGATTTGTCTTGATTGCTGATTTGCCTTTTTATCATTTGATGCTTTAGAGTCTTGACATATCTGTAAATTCAAGCTAAGAAATGTGCTGATGTGGAGAAATATACAAGCATAGGGCTTGCTTTTCAACTTTTATTCTTCATCTGAAGCAAAGTGAAAAAGAGACTGGTGTTTAACAGGATAAACCCATAGCCCTGAAATGTGCTTAATGTAAAATCAAAGTATAAAAGCTGTCAATTTTCGATTTGTTCAGTATTTCCTAACAAGTCCTTCTCGAAGTAGGTTTATTAATGAAAATTTTTAAAATTATCTGAAAAATAATAGTTAAAGAAGGACAACTTCATATTCAATTGAACTAAATAGAAGTATTATTTGCTTTTAAATAAACTTTAATTTTTAGAATAGTTTTCTATTTACAGAAAAATTGATAACTTTCACCCAGTCTCCTCCATTGGTAACAAGTTACGTTATTATGGTACATTTCTTATAATTAATAAAAGTATATTGACACATTATTTTTAACTAATATACCTAGTTTATGCTTATTAACTTAGCTTTTATATTTTTTCTTTTAGAATCCTATCTTGGATGCCACATTACTTTTGGTAGTGATGTTTTCTTAGGCTCCCCTTGTCTGTCACAATTACTCAGACTATATTAGTTTGTTTTCATACTGCTATAAAGAACTACCCGAGACTAGGTAATTTATAAAGGAAAGAGGTTTGATTGACTTAGAGTTCAGCATGGCTCTGGAGACCTCAGGAAACTTAGAATTGTGACAGAAGGTAATGGGGAAGCAAGGCACCTTCTTCACTGGGCAGCAGGAAGGAGAAGTGCCCAGTGAAGGGCGAACAGCCCCTTATAAAACCATCAAATCTCATGAGAACTTAGTAAGAACAGCAAAGGGGAAACCACCCTCATGATTTAATTACTTCCACTTGGTTTCTCCCTGGACATCTGGGGATTATGGGGATTATAATTCAAGATAAGATTTGGGTGGGGACAAAAAGCCTAAATGTAACACAAAGCTTCCTTGTTTTTGACAATTCTTGTTTCCTTGTTTTTGACACGGCATCTCAAAAACTGTAAGAAAGGGAATGATGACTTCTAAGCTCTTCAAATATAACTGAAATGGGAAGTCAAAATCATATTTTCAATTTTTCAGTGGTTAATGCCTTCAATGTCACTTCTCTGTATATGCTGGCAAAAAGAAATTATGATTTGCACATTGCCTTAGCAGTAAGGCCTACAATTCCCCAAAGGCCTTCAAAACATTTAACAGCAGGTGAATTTGTTTTTACTTTTTTTTTTTAATTTGTTTTTAGCATAAGGTTAAGAAAACTGTGATGCTTGCCATATGCTTGTGTAGGAACATGTTCATGCATCTGTTAGTTCACAGAGTGGTTAGGAGTATGTTGTGAGAAATGTGAATTTGCAACTTCCCGTGATTGCCAGCATGTACCAGAACCTTAGTTCTAAAGAGATGGTAATGAACCAGGAACAACGAAACCTTGCTTTAGGAAAAAAATAAATACCCACTTCCTGAAGTAGAGAATAAAATCCTACTAAAATAAGGTTGCTTGTTAAGTGAACTAAATCTGAGAATAAAAATTTTATAAAAATTGAAATATATTTTCTGGGTAAAATGACCTACAAATCAAATAAACACAAGTTGAAGAAATAGATTAAAAATACTTTAAATTGAAATCATCCTTGGTAAGCCAAAATGATAGACAGGCCAGACTTTTAGGTGTCAGTAATCATTTCTATATGGAACATGATTAATTACATTTCTAGAGCAATGGGAACCAATGCATATCAAAATAATGTTAATATTTGCTAATGCAATAATTTGTCACCAAATATTTATTTAGCACCTACTACATATTAAATACCATTAGATAATAAACAAAGAATGATTCAGATCTTTCTCTGAAGGTACTGATGCTCCCAATGTCGTAGAACAGATACATCTGAGTGTGATCTGAGTCTGACAACAACATTAAGAGTAGAGGAAACTAAAGACCAGAGAGTTAGATGATTTGCCTAAATTCATACAAAGCGAATATCAGGATCTCCATATGCTGGTCTATTGCTATAGTTAGAAGAAAAAAAAGAACATGCATTAAAAAAAAAGGCAACAAAAAGACTGATACAAAGGATAGTGTTTAGTTTCATTAGAAAGTGCTAATAAAATATTTGTGAGTAAAAATATTTTATGTATTACTATCATCACCACACCTGTTTTATTTTGAACTTACCACTTCAGTATTCAAAGTGGTACAATCAGGGATAATAGAGTCCAAGTCTCTTACCAGGACTTGAAAATATATTCAGATTATCTATTTGTTTAAAGAAATAAGTCAGCTTGGTTTACCACATAAGCTTCCCTCTTGGAAAAATCCTGATTTTTGCCTCAATAGCTTTCTCCCCACACATAGCTTCTGTCATAATATTTCACACGTAATCATAAAATCTTGGCTAAGTATCTCATACCTGTCTTCAGTGTTTCTGTTCCAAATAAGCACCAATAATACTTATCAAATATTCAGTAAACAATATGCTAGAAAAATCTCAACACCTTTAGTAATCATCTGTTTCAAATAATGTCATCCCAAAATAGCAGTTAGTAGAATGTGTGTAATTTTACAACTAGCGTGCTTGGCACTGCTACTAAAAGTAACATTTGGCGATAAAGTCATTTCTGGCAGTATGTGTTTGTGTTTTGTTTTTGATTTTTTTTTCTTTTTTTTTTTTTGTCAGTGGCAATACGTTTGTTCCCTTCACACTGGCATTTGAAGCAATTCTTATAAAGTATACATGGAGGTGAAAAATATGCAAGACTATTTGTGATAGGCAGATTGTTTGTATAGCTCCTAATAGTTCTCTTCCTGGTATTCACAGTCTTGATATTGTGGACTGGACCTCGTGACCTGCTTCTAATGAAGAGGATATGGCAAATGTGACATGATGTCACCTCCAGAATTAGGTTATAAAGGACTGTGGCATCTACTTGATACTTTGCTTTGTCTGGTAGTACTCTCTTGCTCTCTTGCTTACATATTCTAATGAAGCAAGCTGTCATGTTGCAAATTGACCTACGGAAAGGCTCATGTGTCAAGGAACTGAAGAAAGGCTGCAATATGCAGTTTGTAAAGAACTGAGGTCTTCAAAAACATGAGAGGAGCTGAATCCTGCCAACCATTAGCTGAGTAAACCTGGAAGTGGAAACAATCAGACTGTGATGACTGCAGCTAAGCTATGAGTCAGAAATCCTTGACTCACAGAAACTTTGTGTTAATAAATGCATGTTGTTTTATGACTCTAACATTTGGGGTAATTTATTTCACAGAAATGAATGCATAATTCATTGTTCTAATGAAAAATGCATGTCATTGACAATGTTCATCATGATGTGCTATGATAAAACATTTTTTCCCAGTTGTTATTACCACACAGTAAATTGTACTGCTTGTGTCACTATTGTAAGGATCAGGAAAGATACAAGGGCAGAAAAGAACTGAGTTTACAGATGTCTTTCTTGCAAGGGGTATTTTCATTTAAAAGAAGAAGCTGATGGGGAATGCTTCTGAAGTTCAACAAATGTCGCTGAAATCAAATCAAATTGGAAGCCATCCATACTTCCTTCCAAGAACTAGCCACCCAGCCTGGATTGTGAGGCATAAAAGTACCTAAATTTTTACAAGAGGGTAAAATGATTCTTGAAAGATGGTACAAATTTTCTCTTAACTATAATAATGGCCACCTGCAAGTTATTTCACGATTCGAAATTCTCATCTCAGTGGAAAATTAATTATAAGAATATCTCAGTTTTTAATTGATTTTAAATGATCTAAAAACCCTTTTGGTATTTTAAGGTATAATTCTTTTATATTAAAAACAGAAAAGATATGAGGAATAAACTTTATAAAGTATAGAGCACATCAATAACTCTCTATGAATTTGAAGTTCTTATGCTTACGTTTTTTAATGTATGCTCTGAGTAACATTAATTTTCCTGTAAAAAGCATTTGCAATCTAGTTGAAAACACTTAATACGTATTTGTGTTATTTCTTTAGAATGAATGCTGATTTTCTCTTTCTTGCTTGTTTAGCATAACTCATTTTTGTTAAAAATTTATTTGAAAGTCATTTTCATAACTGTAACACAAATATTTTCAAGAAAAAGAAAATGTAAATAGTGAAACCATTTTAATCAGTGATAGTATTGCGTTCAAAAATTTCAAATAAGTTATGGAGCCCAAAGAATCATTGTGGAGTATTTACAATTAATAAAGATGAGGTAAAATTGTGTTTCTTTTAAATGTTTCAAAAGTGCAACATTATATGAATCATTACATAGTTCACCAAAAGTGTATCAAACTATCATTCAAAAACATTATCATCTATGAAATTTGACCTTGGGCCATCTGGATCTTAGTTTAGTACCTGGTGTGTTCCAGGAAATCTTAATAAAATGCCTTACAAAAATATCTAATATAAGATGTTCACAAAACTTCTAATAACTTAAGACAGTTTTAGACTTTGTATTAATCTCAAATACCTAGTCCTTTAAAATTTAAAACATAACATTTATGTAAAAAGTTGAGTGAATTCAACAAATCAGGAAGAATATGTATAGCATTTTGAAATTTACAATACACTTTTCATTCATTATCTTATTTAGTCGTTTCTAAAACCTTGTATTCTCTTTACCAGAAGAGCATATTATGAGGTTCAGATAGTTTAGGTAATTTGATCAGTTACCCAGAATAGTAAAGAAAAATTATAACTATAATCCACTTCAGCAACAAAAATTCCACTAGTTTTCTCATTGCACAAAAATCACTTCCAAATTATCAGAAGCACTCAAAAAATAAAATGTTTGATATTCATTGCATTTTAAATGTTTTCATATTGACTTTTTGAAGTATGTTCACACTTAAACCTAGATTCTAAAATTTGCAATATTATGTCATTTCATTGCCCAAACTTATATCACAGAAACAAAAAAAAACTGGAAAAATACTTACAGATCTAGAAATATATATGTATACATATCTTTTTTCAAAGGGAGTCTTGCTCTGTCACCCAGGCTGGAATGCAGTAGCATGATCTAGGCTCACTGCAATCCTGCAACCTTCACATCTGGGTTCAACTGATTCTTATGCCTCAGCTTCCAAAGTAGCTGAGACTACAGGTGCATACCATCATGCCCTGCTTATTTTCATATTTTTAGTTGAGACTGGGTTTCCCCATGTTGGCCAGGCTGGTCACGAACTCCTAACCTCAAGAGATCCTCCTGCTTTGGCCTCTCAAGGTGCTGGGATTGCAGGTATGAGCCACGGTTCCCAGGCCTAAATATTTTTAAAAAATAATTGTGTTATCTGTTTCCTTTTTCTTGTAGTATAAGAGTTAACGATCTAATGGAAAAAAGAGCAATACATCACAACAGGGAATAATTGGATAACTGCACATGTACACAAGCATAGACACACAGACACATACACACACACACACAACATGCTTGTTCTGACTATATTTGATATATTTCATCCCCCCTTTTCATTTTTTAAAGGTGAATAAGACATTTGCCTATAAAAATAGAGCTATGAAATTTAAAGCTAATGCAGGATCGTGCAGCTATGTAGATTTTATACTTGTCATAGTTGAAAATTGATTTACTATGGAAATAAAGTGCTGAAAACTGCCATTGTGTGAAATTTCAAGTTATATAGATATGTAGAGACTGTTAAAACTATATATTATAATGTGATATATTAGTTAGCTATGATGCTATCCCTATAAGAATATTTTAAGTTTATTGTGAATCCAAGAATTTTTTATCAATCAGATAAATGATAGAAAATAATTATTTCAGTATTATGTCGGGAAAAATAAATTTGGTTATTAGTTTGTCAGAAGTACATTACTGGGCTCTGTATATTGCATAATTGCTTTAGTAATTATATTGTCTTATAAAAATAAATAACAATATCAATAAATGTTGGTACTGAGTAGAACACAAGGAATAATCACTTATCTGTTTTGTAACTCCTTTTCAAAGAGAAATATTACACTAAATTATAACCTGTATGAAATATCCCATTCCAGTTTGAGGAAAGCTTTTACAAGTATTCTTAAATACTTCTGAAAGAAACAATTGTTCAGCATCAATTCAGATCTATTGCTCTCATATTACTATGTATATACATATGCTGAATTTAAAATATGAGTGTGTATGTCTACTGATTTAAACATCGTAAATGAACTGTGCTATTAACTAATGCCTACAAATTTAGCTTTCTACCCTTAGTTGAATTATTTTTTGCAGCAGATTTATTTATTTGAAAACAACCATTTTTATTATTCAATATGTATTGCCTCACAATTGTAGTAGACATCTGTTACCTTTTGCTACCACAGTGCTGGATATTAGTTTTATTTTGTCTGCTCAGCACTCATTCACCCATTTACTCCATTGGAAATACTCCCAATTTCTTTTCCAGAACCACCATACCTCTAGTCCACCTGGTTCAAGGATAGGCAGGTGGCCCATTTCTGAACAACAAGATTTAATTTAAAAGTATTTTCTAAAATTTTGGGAAAGAGAAATATTTCCATGTTTCCATTGGAAGTTACTGATCTAATAGGGTAAAGTTTTGGATATAGAAAGATCCTCTTGCCAATTTGACATAGAGTAATCCTCTCAGTCTTCTCGAGATTTAAACCATTATAGGAAAAAATATGAGTAATATTTGATAAAACACAGAATTCTGAGAAGAAATTTGAGCCCCTGAAACCTATCATTCCTGAAGCTGAAATTTTCAAAGGACCTGTGAATTTGAAGTTTGAGTTTAGTTTTTATCACCACAAAGGATGCTAAATAGTTCAGAAATATTACTTCCAAAATATATTTTAAAAGGAAACATATTATTAAAAGAAAAAAATCCAAGCTCTCTTCAATATGAATTCTTTGGAAGGAAACTAGATCAAACAGGTCATTTTTATTGTAAGCTTTCTAATTCTATGCTATGATAGATAAATGTGAACTTGATTTTCAATTTGTGGATCACAGTGTGGTTATATTTTCAACCACGATATCTTTGAAAATCTAATTGGTTTCAATGAAGATAAGTTAATATAAATCATTTCCATCATTTAGATGAAAACAGAAAAACTGACAAGTTCTTTCAATCATAACACATAAAAATCATCCATACAATACATCAGGCCCAGCTGTGTCTAGTCACCTGATCTGTGTTTTGCTTCACTTTTTCATAGGAATATTAATGCAGTGATGGGAAAAACCCAGGTCATGCAATCAGAAGGCTTAAAGGCAAATCTTACAGACATAGTGAATTTGAACAATTCTCTTTTCACATTAAAAAAAATCTGTTTCTTTCTGTATTCTGATAATACTTAACATCTAGAGTAGTGGCTGTGATTGATGAGACCATGCTTTGGAGAATATTTTGTGAAGTTTTAAATGCTATACAAATACTACAAGTGTGTGTGTGTGTGTGCGCGTGTGTGAATATGTACATATATATGTATTCTATGTGGTATGTTTATGTTAATGTACACAATTAGATTCCGCGCAGCCTGAGAGACTTTTATGTAAAAAAATACTGTGTGATGTACCTCCATTCCCCGGCATTAAGACCCTTGTCTACAAGACATACTGACTTTAGGTTAAGTATCTGCCACTGTCCAGCTATATGTCCTTAGGCAAGTTTATCTGGCTTCTTGGTGACTTAGTTTCCTTATTTATAAATAATAATTCTTATTAAGTTGGATAATGCACATCAAGAGCTTACAACCATAAGACCTACGGCTGGCACACAATAGGCATTCTACTACTATTAGCTTTTAGTTGGAACAGTCATTAGGTAATTCTATGTTGTGCCTTCCTCAACCTGTGACTCAGATTCAGTTCTCTCAGATAAGACCCTGTTAGGTTTTTCCATTCTCTGTTTTCTGAAGAGCATTTGTATACTTCCTGTATTTCCCAGAATGCTGAAAATGCCAGGCAAGACAGTGAGGAAGAGAGCCCAGAGAAAACAAGTTGTCCCATTCTAGCCTCTGGAAACAATCAGGCTTCCTGGAGAGGTGACGATTTCCCCTTTGGGTGTTATCAATGGTCAACACATGCTATATCTGCTTGTTTGTTACTGGATCTTCTCTGGCGGATGATGAGCTCATTAAGGCCATGGGCCATTTTAAGTTTATTGAAACAAGCCCAGGGCCTTTTCAGCTACAGGAAAGAAATCAAAAGATAAAATATGGGAGCTAGGCAGCCATAAGAAAGAGAGGGACATGGAAGGGGAAGCAGGAATTGCAGACAGTTGCATCAGTCGGCAAAGCAATGGACTTAGAGTGCAAAAAACAGGCATGTTGCTATGATAACTCTCCAAAGGGATTAAGGCAAAGAGTACATAAAAGGACTATGATAATTCAGAGTTGTAGTAACTGTAACATCAATAGTGTCAGTGGAAACAATGGGTGTCAAGTAAAAAGGATTAGCTGTTTTCTAATCTCTGGGGTCACTGTGGTCTTGCTAGCACTCAGATATTTTTGAAGCAATCGGAGTTTCCTGGTTTCCAACCGAGATATTTGAGATAGTAAAAGATGAGTGGAAATTGATTTAACTGAGGGATACTTCCTCAGTGATGTCAGTAAAAGGAAAGGATATTCTAGGACACATTTATATTAAACTATTTGAGATATCTCTGCATCTTGCTATCTATTTATGTATGTATATCTCTCCCCACAGGTCCCAAGACTGAGCTCCTAAAAACCCTTCTAGAATTGCTAGGAGAATTTTTGTTCTATTTTTTGTTTGACTCTGGTTCCTTACATGGAGATCCTAAGGCTTCTTCAATTTCTTGAGTGACAAGAACGTTCTTTGTTTTAATGAGGCCATTTTTGATGGGCGTTTGTAAAGCCAAGTAAGCAGGTAGGGAATAAAGGTTGAATTGATCACTGATGATTCAAATAATCATGTCTATGCAAAGCAGCCTCTGTGAAACCCCAATAGGACAGGGTCTAGAGAGCTTCTGAATTGCTAAGTGGAGGTACCTGAAGTGTGGTACACTCAGAGATGGCATAGAAACTTCATGTCTCTGCCTTCCCATATCTTACCCTGTGTATCTTTTCTATATGACTATTTCATCTATATCTTCTGTAATATCATTTATGATAAATAGGTAATTATAAGGAAAGTGTTTCCTTGAGTTATTTGAGCTGCTCTAGCAAATTAATTCAAACCAAAGAAGAGCTTGAAATACCTGATTTCTAGTCAGTAGTTCAGAAGTAAAGGTGACAGCCTGACACTTGTGACTGGCATCTGAAGTGGGGAGAGGTCTTGGGGGTCTAAGCCCTTAACCTGTGGAGTTTGATGCTATCTCCAGGTAGGCAGGATTAAGTTAAATTATAAAACACCCAGTTGGTGTCCACCAGAGAACTGGTTGTTAGTGGTGAGAAACACCCACACATTTTGGTGACCGAAGGTGAAGAGCTTTGTGTTGTATTGAATATAAAATTAGGTAAAGAAACTTTAGTTTTCCAGTTGTTTGTGTTTCTATACCCATGTGTATGGGTAAAAACCCACACACATTTGTGTGAGCAGAGGCAAAATGCTCTGAGTTCACTGTGTAAGAATAGGAAAAACACACTTTGTTTTTTACTATCTCTTATATTATGTATTTCCCTACATCTATCTTCTGTCTATAATCCTTCTAAATATAGGTCAATATGGTTAATATTTCACCCTATGCACTAACAGGTATAAAGACTCCAAAGAAGTTTAATGGATGCTGCAGAAAAGCCCATCAGACACAGAATAACACAGCTTTGATTACTCAACTGCAGCTACTTTTGCACACGCTTGTACTTTATAACAATAATGAGAGTAGAAACAACAAAATTATGCCAAACACAACTATATCTTACATAAATGAAAATTTCCAAATCATTTAGTGGATACATTGGAAACAACTTTAAAGTATTTAACCAAATGAAAGAAAGGAAAAAGATGACATACACTAAGATATGAACAATTGTACAAGAAAGTTTAAGATGAAAGACTAGGAGTTCAATTTTGGACACAAGCTAGCACATTATCCAATTATTAATGTAGTAGGCGACATACCTTGTACAAATCCATCCTTCCTTCCTTTCCTCCTTTTCCTTCCTTCCCTTCTTTCCTTCCTTCCTTCCTTCCTTCCTTCCTTCCTTCCTTCCTTCCTTCTTTTCTTTCTTTCTTTCTCTTTCTCTCTTTCTTTTTCTCTCTTTCTCTTTTATCTTCCTCTTCCCACTATCTCTCCCTTCCTTTCTTCTGTTAATCTTTTAATTGTTAATTATAACTTTAGTTCTAGAATTAATTTACAATTAAGCAAGTGCCACATCAAGACACTGTTTTGAAAAACTATGTCTTAACCAACACTTTTCAGACTATTTTGTTCACTTGAAATATATATATATATATATATATATATATATACACACACACATATTCCCTTTGAAAATTTTATCAAACCTTGAAAATGTTTAGTAGCATAGAAAATGTGTATTACAGATGAATTTTGGTCACATATAATTTAAAATTTTATTTTGAAGTACTTTAAAAAATTTGTGTTTTACTATATAGCCACTTAAATATATTAATTAATAATAATAATAATAATAATTAATTTGTTTATGGAACCAGGGTCTCATGCTGTGGCTCAGACTGGAGTGCAGTGGTGCAATCATGGCTCACTGCAACCTTGGCCACCCTGGCTCAAGTGATCATTCCATGTCAGCCTCCCAAGTAGCTGGGACTACAGGAACATTCATCACATCCAACTAGTTTTTAAATTTTTGGTAGAGAAGGAATCTCCCTGTGTTGCCAAAGCTGATCTCAAACTCCTCGGCTCAGGCAATTATCCTGCCTCAGCCTCTCAAAGTGCTGGGATTATAAACTTGAGCCACTGCTCCACGCTATTTGCACTTTTAGATAAAAGATATATGCATTAGGTATTTTTGATTAACTACTTTCTCTAAACATCAAAATTATGTCCTAACATATTCTATTTTGTTTTGTTTTTCTGGCTTTCTTTACTCTGCTCTTTTTGTATAAAACCTTCTTTTAAACCATATTTGCCTGGGAATCTACAACTTCACATCTAAGAGTGTCATCTTTTGGAAGCATTTTCTAATCAACTCATTCCTCTGAATGTAGGCTAAGTTAGGTATCTTTTCTTTCTGCTCCTAAACATCATTTACAAAACTTTGCAGTAGCATTTTCACATAACATTGTCATTACTAACTTGGGTTATCTGCCTCATTAGGTGCTAACCTCTTTGGGTACAAGGAACATAAGCTGATTTCTATCTTCAGCACCTCTTTCAGTTAACTTTAACATTTTGTTTCTATGAAAGCCTACTAGCCTCGTGGTACAATATAAATTGAAACAAATTATGGCCCATAGAAGATTTTATACTGCAATGGAAAACATTCGGTACAGTGCAAACAACTGTAATAATAAAGAGAGGCTATATATTGAGGTACTTGTTGAATGAATAGAAGAAAGATTAATAATTTCTGATCAGGTTAATAGAATCTATGACAAAGTAACAGCTTTTATAACTGTGCCTGGAGCAATGACCTAGATTTCTCACTTTTTTTTTTTTACTTGGACCCAAAGATAATAAAAAATTGTCATGGGCATTTTTTAGTTATTGAGGGTGCCTAGTTTATTCAATAAGCATACAATTCTAAAACTCAAAATCAGCCAGGCATCATGGCTCACACCTGTGATCCCAGCCCTTTGGGAGGCTGAGGCTGGTGGATCACCTGAGGTAGGAGATCGAGACCAGCCTGACCACCGTGGTGAAACCCCATCTCTACTAAGAATACAAAAAATTGGCCAGGCATGGTGGCAGGCACCTGTAATCCCAGCTACTTGGGAGGCTGAGGCAGCAGAATCACTTGAACCCTGGAGGTGGAGGTTGTAGTGAGCTGAGATCATGCCACTGCACTCCAGCCTGGGCGACAAGAGCAAAAAACTCCTTCTCAAAACAAAAACAACAACAAAAAAGCCTCAAAACCGACCAATTTCTTTGTTCTGTGAAAGAATACCCAAATATTCCTTTAAAAATTTTATAAATGGAATCTTCATGCAAAGTATAATATGTTTTGTGAAAAGCAAGTGATCCCACTATTTGTCTTTAAAGCATAAATTCATATATATATATACATACATACATAATATATTACCAATACCCTATAGAGTCTTCAGTTTCATGCCAAACAATGGCTTACACATGAAATATGGCATATCCTTCTTACCATCATCTCATCACATATATATTCTATAATACATATAACAATTTATTTATTTGTGGGAACAGGGTCCCACTTGGTCGCTTAGGCTGGAGTGAGATGGTGCAATGACAGCTCATCACAGCCTTGACCTCCCTGGCTCAAGCAATCTTTCCACCACAGCCTCCCAAGTAGCTGGGACTACAGGCACATGCCATCACAGGCAACTGATTTTTAAAATTTTTTATAGAGAAGTAGTCTCCCTATGTTTCCTAGGCTGATCATATTGACAAACATGTTTTTATATATTTATTTGAATGCATGTACAGTGTTATTTATATAAAAATTATTTATATTCTCCTATTTCTATGTTATTAATTATTTTCTAAAGGAAAACATTTTGCATTAGCAGCAAATGATAACATGCTAGTCCCATTCTATTGTGTACTGCCTCTGTTGTATTCTTCTCAAAATTTAAAAATAACAATAGTCAGTAGAGAGTTAGTGTTTATAAGCTGAAATTATTCATTCTGTGGCATATAAATATATATATTTAATTATACCAAATATGTTGGCAATTTCTTATATACAAAACAGTCATACATTAAAAAATATAGCATCTAGTCATTTTTACAACAATTTGATTTCATTTTTAGAAAAGGAAGTGGCAGTCACATTGGTTGAAGTTAGAAACATATTTAGCAGTAATACACTCGCGTAGCACAAAATGAAAAACTAAATTAAAATTTTTAAATAACTACCATTTATTTTGCTCATATTATACTGAAGGATTTCAGCTGCACGGGAGCTAGTATAATATAATGACCTCTGTCTCCATCCCAGGCTCAATTTCCCTCCACATTAATTGAGTGCCTTCTATGTGTCAGGGACTATTCTAAGTGCTTGGAATGTATCATGGAACAGAAGACAGAAAAACTGCCACCCTGGTGGAACTTCCAGTTGGGAGAAATGTGCAATGAATAGCAAACATAAAAAGGAGACTGTACTGTGTACTTAAAGGTGACAATGTAAAGTCAAGTAGAAGAGGAAAGCTGACCTGGTGGTGTTGGCAGGAAGGTAGGTTGCAGAATTAAGTGGAGCAACAAGGTTTTCAGCATGGGCTTATTGGAAAGCAAAGGCTTGAGGAAAGATTAGAAGGACTAAAGCGAGTTATTTGGAGGAAGCAAATTACAGGTATAGGCTCAGGTTTAGTAAATATCTTATGTGTTTGCAGGTAAACTAGGAGGCTAGAATGGCAGCAGGAAAGGGAATGGGGCAGCAAGGAGGAGATTAGAATACACAGGTCATGGGGAGCCATCTCACAGAGGACTGTGAAGCCAGTGTGGGCAGTTTAGATTTTATTCTGAATAAGTAAAGAATAATTGGAGAGTTTTTGCTAGATGGATGATGTGATATCTCCCTTATTTCTGATAAAAGTGACATTGGAGGCTGTGGCTCCTTTACAAGATTTACTTAGCATGGCTCTGGTCAAACTGGAGGACAGAGGCCTTTCCACAGAAAGTTTGCCCCAGCTACCTGTGCCATGGAGAAGCAGACAGGGATTCATATTTTCTATCCTGCAAACTGGATTCCTACACTATAAAAAATAAAGAATGTGGAAATGAGGAGGCATTTTTTATTTCCAAACTCTCTATTTAGATTTAAGAAGTGAGTAAGGAGTATACTGCAGTTATTCAGGAGTATTCGATGAAGAGCTTCCCAAGTGGAATATAGAATGACCTAGGGGTGGGGAAGAAATGATTTCCTCCAATAGGTCCCTTCCGATCTGCTCATCTGCAACGTAGTCTGCCCCTGTAGGGAAGATGTGAAATTATCTAGTTAATAGGGTGAATTAGTCATTTTTATTCAGGTGATGGCTACAAGGCCATTTGGCCCTCATCCTAAATCTCATCTTTGAATTCAGTTTTAATCAGTAATAGTAGTTTAATCTACAAGAATCTGATTTCTCATCTATCAGTTGCTTGTAAATTGGGAGAGGTGTTATCCATTAATCACTTAAATATAATCAGAATGAAAACATAAATGACAAAAGAAGGGGTGGCGGTGGGGAGGAGCCGGAAGGGCTCATGTGGAAGAGACAAGAGAGAAGTGCTTTTCTTCTGATAAGAAAACTCTCCAGACAACAGCACTGTCACCAACTCCATCATTAATTAGAAGCATTTGAGTTCTACAGATACAGTATTTACACTGAGTTTCTCCTTCAAGGAAGAGGCATCTGAATTTTTCCAAAATCAGCAGTGACTTATGCCTTAATTGAAAGCAGCAGTTGCGCCCAAGTGCCCAGATATATGAAGGCATACCTCAAGAAATTGCAAGTACAGCAGACACAATGTACAGGAGACAAGAGAGTCAGTACGGGGATCCATACCATGTATTCAAAAAATGTGATGGAATTGGGATGGTACATGCAATGAAATAGCTGTTATTCATATTTGGGATACCTAATAAAATTCTTGGCTCTCAACACTTAAGAGATCACCATAGACTAATTATAAAGGTATCATTTGAGAGGAGCCTGGAAGTTTGTCATTTGAGGCATTTGTTGGAGCAATTATGTTTTAGATAGAGAAAATAGCAAGCTGACATCACAAAGGTGTAAACCTGCTAAATTTATGCAAAGTAAAATTTCTAAAAGATGCTCTGCAGTTTGAGTTTTTGACAATCACTTGAAAGGAATATAGGTAAGACAGTAAATTGAAACTACATATTAGAATTAAAATGTCCTCAGTAGAGATTTATATGTATTCTTGGATTTTTTTTAACCTGCAATAGATTTTTGGAATTTAATTTTTTTTAAGTTTGGGGGGCTTATTACTTGAATAATTCTTTGCAAAATTAATGCAACAGGAGCAACTATGTTTAATTGAAGTAAAAAAGGATGAGGACTAGAGCAACGCTTAGAAAGTCATTTCTGTTGCATGATTCTCAAAGTTGAGTGTATAGGGCCATAATGTGGTAACTTGTTAAAACACAGATCCTAATATTTCAGCCCCTAGATATTTGAACTCATTTGCTCTGAAAAAAAGGCACAATTGTCAACATTGTAATAAGCTCTGTGCATGAAGCTAGAGTGTGTTGTCCAACACATGTCGAGCAATGCTGTGTAGCCTAAATTAGAAATGATGAGTGTTTGAACCTAGGGATGGCAATGGAAATGAAAAGAAGAGGATAAAGAGTCGTTTTGAGCATTCGACTATCAAGGTTAAAAAACCAGGTGAACATACTGGGTGAAAATATACTCATGAGTAATTTCAACAATTTAAGACCTGCCAGTGAAGAGAAGATTGATGTTTTTAGTACAATTAAAAAAAATTAAAAACTTCAGAAGACTTAAATTTTAGCTCAGGAGAATAAATTTTTCTAGAAGACAGCTTGAGTTTAAGGTGGCATAAGGAAAGCGAAATGGAGATGCTCATAGGTACATGGTTGAGGGTCAGGGAGAATGAAGAACGTTAAAGACTTAGACTCAGCATTCACCTATTTAAAGTTACCAAATAAGACTGTAAAAGTGGATAAAAGAAATGCAAAGCTCTGAGAATCCATATAGGTAGGGGAGGGGAGCTTTGGAACTAGTAATAAAAAATTATGTTTTTTCTGGCCAGGAACAGTGGCTCACACCTGTAATCCCAGTATATTGGGAGGCTTAGGAAGGTGGTTCACCTGAAGTCAGGAGTTCAAGACCAACCTGACCAACATCGTGAATCCCCGCCTCTACTAAAAATAGAAAAGTTAGCTGAGCATGGTGGCAGGCGCCTGTAGTCCCAGCTACTTGGGTGACTGAGGCAAGAGAATTGCCTGAACCTGGGAGGTGGAGGCTGCAGTGAGCTGAGATCACAGCACTGCACTCCAGCCTGGGTGACAAGAGCAAAACTCCATCTAAAAAAAAAATGTGTTTTTCCTGAGACTTAACCATTAAAACAAAATTCAAATGTAAAGCAAATGCTAATTTGGGGAAGAAAGAAAGAAAGCATAATCTATAATCCAAGCAGAGGCCACAACCACTGCAGAAACTCAGACTAGAGACACAGAGCAGGAGGGAAAAGTCAATGCCTGAATTGCCTGTTGTGACTGAAGGATTAGGGTGATCCCAGCTTCTGAGGACCTTTGTCTTTGTAGACCAAATGAAAAATTTTAACCTTTACAGTAAGAGCAGTGAGAAAGAAAAAAAAAAAAAAAACAGTTGGGAATATTCCTGGCACAGGGTGCTAGTACATATCATAAGATGCTATTCTAATTTTGGATCATGGTTGAGCGACAGCATTGACCCAAGCCTGTTGTTGCCTTTTCAAATGTACCTTACAGGACAGTGACATGTGTCATGAAGAAACTGTCTTTCTAGGTGTCCATCCTGAATCCACTCTTACTCACTGTGTTACTTTGGAAAACTTACTTAATTTCGTGCTTCTTAACTTTGGTTTCATATTTGAACCATCTAAAAGGTTTTAAAAAATACCAATGCCTGGCCCCACCACCCACAGATTCTAAACTCAAGCACTGGTGGTATTTTTAAAACATATTCAGGTGTTTCTAACGCATCTCCAAAACTGAGAACCTGAGACTCTCACTAAATGCTTTAGTTCTTTATCTTGAAAATGGGCTGATTATAATACCTAACACGTGGAGATGGTGTAAAAGGAGGTGGTGCTTGGAAACACTAAGTGTAAACTAGACACGTATTTAAATGAATATTATATCTTGTCATAGTCACCTACTGTAGTCATTTGTGTGTTGCAAAAGGCTTTTCCATGAGAAAGATCCATGAGGAAAACTTTTTCTGTAGCTTCTGGCCTGGTACTTTGTCATGCAATGGTTTTCTTCTTCAACCAGTCACAGAAGGCCTGCAATTTGATGTCTGGCTTTCTTTTTATAGACATATTACAATTTGTTTGCAGCATTCTTTCCACATGTGGGACACCCAAAAACTGTGTTCTTGTTCATTTCTTGTTGAATATAAAATTTTTTCCCAGCCTTCTACCCCACAATCAGTTGGCCTTCTTCACTTCCATGGCATGAAAAAAGAAAACAACGAAAGAAAAAACAAAGAACAAACACAAACTAACATCAGCCACAACAAAAATCTTCTCTTTTCTCTGGAAGATGGACCTTTAAATACAAGTGTAAAAATTTAGAAATGTTGAGTATAATGAAATTGACATAATGCCTCACTTTAAAACTCAGCACAAATTGTTGTGCTCTGCAGAATAATTATAGAGTCAAAATTTTAAATGCCATCACTGCATTCTCCACATAAGTACCTACATAGGGAACAGCATGCAGTGTTTTCTGCCTGAAGCTACTGCTCTGCCTCCATTCTAGAGTTCATAGATGATATACAACTTTGAACTTGGTCCTCTGAGTAAAGTGTGCATTTTCCAGCCTGGCTTTGATTCCTGTATTGATTCACTGTTGAGAGGTTGTAACTCAGTTCCTAGGTTTCTCATTCCTATCTGTCACACATTATGATTCATCATCGCCTCCACCTTTGAGGATAATTTGTTTTCTGTTGTTTTGTGCTTCCTCAAATATTCCCTAGTTAAGTCATATATGTATGCATGGTATCTTTCCTAAGGCCAGAGACCATGTTGCTAGGATAGTTCTGGGCTAACGGAACTGGTCATCAGAGAACCACCATTTAAAAGATCATCCAAGGCCAAAATTTAATTTTCTAATTCAGTTATTAACAGTTTTCTTTAACAAAGTTGACACATGTCATTTCCAATGAGTAGATAATACCTGTGTGACACAAATTAAAATGATCAGGCAGCTGACCAGGCCATTGCTTTGTTTTTGACCATCTTCGGTTGCTTCACTCCCGTGAATATGCTGAGCTATGTTCCCTTCAGAACAATGCTTAGCCATAATTGTACAGTCAATGATTTTTGTCACATGAAAGCAAAATCAAAAGCAAAATTTAAACATGTACATTAAAAAAATATTTTATTACTTAGCCCTTTCAGTAACAAATACTACATGTAAGTATTCAATATTGTGATTCTCTAAAGTATCATTGAAGTTCATAGATTTACTTCATTCATTGAAAATTAGAAATTCAGGGCCGGGCGCGGTGGCTCAAGCCTGTAATCCCAGCACTTTGGGAGGCCGAGGCGGGTGGATCACAAGGTCAAGAGATCCAGACCATCCTGGTCAACATGGTGAAACCCCGTCTCTACTAAAACTACAAAAAATTAGCTGGGCATGGTGGCGCGTGTCTGTAATCCCAGCTACTCAGGAGGCTGAAGCAGGAGAATTGCCTGAACCCAGGAGGCGGAGGTTGCGGTGAGCCGAGATCGTGCCATTGCACTCCAGCCTGGGTAACAAGAGCGAAACTCTGTCTCAAAAAAAAAAAAAAAAAAAAAACAACAACAACAAAAAAGAAAATTAGAAATTCAATATAGAAATGGATAGGATAAGGAAGTTGAAAATCTTGCTGGAGGCATTTTTCAGTGCATCAACATAACACCAGAACTTCATATAAAAACATACAGTTTATTTAACTGTTACCATTATTTTCCACTCTGCCTTGAAAAACAGATAGTGCTGCAGTGTTTCAAGAAATGCCACCTGACAGGAACAGCAGAAGGAAGTGCCTCTGGCTTCCAAAATTCTGACTTATTGTTTCTATGCAGAAAAATTCTTAATAGGATTAACATTTACTCTTTTTACTAACAGTATTTAGCTGAGTTCCAGTACAGGCACCAAAGCATTGATTTAGGAACTCTTTAAGGGAGACGATGTTCTTTTTTGGTTTGTTTGTTTTTCCTCCAAAATACTGTACTATTCACAGTCCACTTACCTTCAAGTTTTCAAATGTGAGTTTGTCTGAATCAAGTTTGACCTAAATGGCTTGGTAAATGGACGTGAGGAAAAGCTGTTTCCACTTTCTAGCATTTCGAAATGTTCCCGTCTAACAGCTTCTAAATACATGGGTCAAAAAACACTTTAGTGGCCTAGGTAAAGACTGCAAGCAATGGAAAATGAAGTAACATTTGACAAACACCTTTTAGTGCTGGGCATTTAACAGTGTTATGTAAGTCTGAGAATGACTATGTAAGTTAAATGTGAGTAGCTCCATTTTTAAAACGAGGAAAATAAAATCCATTGGAATGTAAGTAACTTGCCGAGCACCACCCACAAGGCCAGTGGCCAAGTCAGAACTCAGCGCTGTGTGCTTCTGACCACAGACATCTTGCTTAGCAGACATTTCTGTGTCAACTGTTGCCACTCTTAACATAGAATGAATGGTTTCTTACTCTACCCTCGGTATGTTCAAAATGTTTTCTAAAAGACTTAAATTGATAAAATTTCACCCAAGAAATAACATGATATTTTGTCTTCTTCTGCTTAAGCCCTTAAGTCTTAATAGGTTTGTAACCAGATCTGCTGTTGAAGGGTTCACGGATGCTCAGCTTGGACTCTGGACTCTGGCTCTTGGCTTCCCTTGCTTGAAGAATCGAGCAGAGCCTACCCGCGCCCCTCACCTGCACGATGAGAATTCCAGCTCCAAACAAGCGTTCGCAAACCGAGAGAGTGGACCGATGTAGTTTATTGAGCAAGCGAAGGTAAAGCTTCCACAGCATGGAATGGTGGAAGGGGACCCGAGAGGGTTGCCGTTGTTGGCCAAGACTGCCTGGGCTTACATCCCTAAGTAATTCTGAGTTGCTGAGTGTTTACCCCCTAGTCCTGTGTGAGGAGAGGGCTTGTGACCATGAGTCACCAAATTTTCTCTTTCTGGTGGTTGATACCTAGTTTCGATTGACCTGAAGCAATTCTCTTGGCTCAACCTCTCGAGTAGCTGGGATTCCGTACAGGCGCCACTACACCGGGCTAATCTTTATATTTTTAGTAAAGACAGGGCTTTCCGGTGTTGGCTGTGCTGGTCACAAACTCCTGACCTCAAGTGATCTGCCCATCTGGGCCTCTCAAAGTACTGGGATTATAGGCGTGAGCCATCCTACAGGGCCCTGATCTTAAACTCTAAATTTACAGGTGAGAAGGTTGGAAGCTGAGCCTCAAAAGGGCTCACATGTAGGTTTCAATCTAGTCACCAACTTAAGTAGAATAATTTGAATTAAAACCCAGGGATCCTAGTGCTTACCTCTGTGATTTTATCCACAATGCTGTGAGTAATCCTACAACTGCAGTGCTGTTTTACTCTCACTACATATTCCTGTAGAGGTTTGCAAATATTTGTTCAATTTAATGTTTTAACACTCCTTAAAATAGTGAACCAACTTAACTTTTTTTCTTACTTGAGGATATAAAATAGAGTGCTGAATTGGACCTGGTGTACTCGAATGCTTCTCAGTTAGAGTAACCTGATTGTTATCGAAGTCTTATTGTTTATAGCAGGCTGAACATTGACTTGAGTTCATTTGAATGTTTGTTATCTTTTAAGCAATGCCGTCTTTGGTCAATTGATATTTAATTATTGCCACTTGACTTATCAATCTCAGTGTCCTAAACTATCCAAATATATGGAAAGTACATTAAAGTAGTTGAATAAAAAGTTTTCTGTTACAAAGAAAAATTACTAAAATTACTCTATTGCTGTAGAAGCTAATTCAGGACCACGAGAGAGAGTTTAATTTTTATATTCAAATACATTCACCTACCCATACGTTTGCCCTTTGACTAGAGAATAATTTTTTATTCATTTTCTCTATGGATAGCAAATTATATTTGAGAAAACAAACATTCTCACTCTACAAAATTGAAAATTGCTAATTTCTCACTTTCATAGATTTATAGATTTCTTAGAACATCTGATACTTTTTCTATTCCTTCCATGAGAAATAACATTGTAAATTGAGCTGTTAAACTGATTCATGCTTAGAACAGCAAAAAAGGGCAGTAAGTGGCTCTGAATCTTTCATAAATGCTGCAGAGAAGATTTCTGCCTGTGCTTACCCCTTACCCCTGCTATTTTATGTCACAATGCATCATTACATACTGATGTTTGCTCTTGTGCAAGTCAGCAAAAAAACGGATTACATAGTGTATGCTGGCCCGTTTCCTTGAATTAACTGTGTCACTTTTGATTTGTTATGTTATTGGAACATGTTTCAGGCCTTTTTAACACTGACAACTATGGCACAAATATACATAGTCATCTCCAGAGGTTTGCTATTTTGTCATCTGCACCCTGAACATTTTCAATATTTTTATTCAGATATAATGGTTTTAAAACAATATAAAATAACGCTCAAAAGGTAAAGACTTTGATAATGTGCAATGTAAACGGAGGTTTTTGGGTGACTCTCTCTTGTGGAAATTGTGGCAGGGAGTGGAATTATTTCAGATTCAATTCTAACACAAAATTTTAAAATGAGTATGAAATGGCCTCAGGTACTACATAGCCTCATAATCATTTTCATTCTCATGTTTGTTTTCTTACAGCTCTGTCCAATAATCAGTCACATTTTGCCTGAATAACTTCATTGATGAAGAATTCACTGCCTTCGTGGATGTTTCTGACACAAAAACGATTCTTCAAGGTGGTTCACATTTTCTAAATGTGTTTTATTTTTATCTATTGATCCTGAAATATCACCTTGACATACTAAATGAAGGAATAATGTACTTACTGAATACATTTGGGTAATATAAAGTGAGCAGGTAGTCTGATATTTCGTTAGGCTTAATCTAGCAGAGAAGAAACAATATGATTTTTCTATTTAAATAGATTCATTTATTAAACTTTTATTGAGTTACAACTCTGCTTTAGGCTCTAGGATAAGTCCTGGTTATTTAAAGGGGAATAAAATGTGGTTTTTGTCCTCACAGAGTTCAATGTCTAGTGAGAAGACCAAAAAAAGGTAAGAGTAGAGTGTTCTGCTACACACTTGCTAAATGACCCAGCAGAAGTGTGGTTACCTGTGTGTGTTTGTGTTAGAAGAGATAATGTTATTTAAAGGCCTTAACATAGGTGAAATCAGCAAAAGCTGATAATAAGGAGACCAGTTAAGAGGTTGATGTGAAAACCTACATTACAACATTTATGAGCTAATTAAGAAAGTAGCTATTTTGGGACATTTGACATGCCAATTTAAGGTTCCATGACATACATAGTCTGAAATCTTCAAATATATCAGCTAGTAATACAAAGAAATTAAGAAGCAATGCTCTGTTACTACAGTAGAAATAGTATTTTTACCATTTCTTGGAATTAAATTGGAATTTTACAAGAAAAAGATGTGAGAAGGTTAAGATGACAGTAAATAAAACTGTGAACACATGGATTAGTTGTGAAGAAGAAATAAAGATAATTTTGTGAAAAGAGTGTTGATATTTAAACGGCTACTAAGGCAGGCCTTAAAATACATTTTCCTGAAAATATGGTCACTTAAGGGGTATTTATATCAATTGAGAATTGCTGATATTAAGACTAAAATTTGCTTAACTTTACAGTTATGTTACAGATTTAATTAAAACATTTTTGAGATTAGAAAGAAATGGGTATGTATTTTTCTCACTGATGTATTGTCTAGGTAGTCAAAAATCACACACACATAGATTGTGACATAACCTCTACCGCTTTATAGAAAGTAACTGGAAAAGGTTAAACCTAAGACCCAATAATATAGTATCTAAATGACAGATGATTATGAAAAAGAAGCATGTGGTCTCTTTTCTCTCTTCCTCTTCTTATTCTCATTCTCATTAACTCAATTTAGAGGCTTTGTTTGAATTTGAAATAAGCTGTTTTCTAATTGAGAATGTTATGGATAATCAATCATATGGGGAAGAAAAGAAATGCTTAATATGGCTTATAAATATTCTCCCAGTTTGCTGAAATTATTTGTACAGGAAAGTGATGTGATCTTTCTTTCTTGTTCATGGAAGGGGTTTGCTAGCGGGAAATTAGTGATGAAAATAAAATGCTGAAATGTCAAATCATTTATGTTCCTAAAAGCTGAAGTAATTTCAATTTACACACCAAGACAAAGCAAGGTAAAGAAATCTTTACAAATGTGCTTTCTTTTTTCTTCATAGCATTCATAGCTCTAAAGCATTTACAATATGTTAAATCACATAGTTTTAAGGAAATCAGATTGAAATGGGAAACAATTTTCTAACATATTTGAATCTATTTCCAGGACTGATGTAGACACTCCCCAAAAGCTTTGTATATAAATTCAGCTTTAATGGAAGTTGACATGTCATCATTCAGGTTGGTATATTGCACCAGTGCTGACTGTACCAGCTACACGGGGGAAATGTGAGGAAAACCAGTGATTTAGGAGTAGTTTTGCCTGAATAACATTTTACACTTCTTTCTAATATTATGATTGAGTGCAAATATATGAATTCCTGATTAAAATTGGCTTTCAACAATACTAAATCTGCACAAAATAAGGAAGTAAACAATTTCAATGTCTCAATATTGAAACACTGATAGCACCCAATAAATATATGTTGATGGAATGAATGAAGAGGTAGCTAGACAACTAATACTAAAGGAACACAAAATTTCATGATAAAAATTTACCAGGGAGGTGGACCATATACCAATAATTAATGTCCCTGCATTGTTATTGTGATACTTTACTAGCAAATAATTGTCCATCTCAAATGAATAGCAACCTCATTCATTAAGTATGACTCTTTAAGTAGTTGCCACTTGTAGATACAACCATAAATCCCAGTCAAAGTCATTGAATATATGCTACATTGTTCTGTGGTCAACATGGTTATGCTGAAAGTTATGTATCCTAGGAGCCTCCTTTCTATATGACTTCAACTTATATAATATTATTAAATGGGAAGCAGCAGTGAAGAAATTGGCGTTAGGTTTGAGATGAGCATATTGTCTTGGAAATACACATAGAGTGATGCAGATATTTTCCAATTTGTCTATTCTCTTAACTGCTTGGCATCTAACTCTGCTTCCTACTGTCAGCTATGCTAACTAAGAGCAAACCAAGTCCATTTCCCAAATGATTTGATGCAAACATAGGAGGTAAGGTAGCCACAAGGAGCAAAGAGCCAACATGATTCCACAGACTTTTACACCAGCCCCATTAATGGTGCTGCTACTCTAAAAGCTAGTTGTAAAGAGCATCAATATTTCCCGAAAATTCTATACAATTCTCTTTCTCCAACTTCTTTTTGGGGGCCTTTACTTCCCTGGGTTCTACTTCAATTGTGTAACATCTGACTCCATTAACAAATTCATTGGTTCATAGTTCTTATGATAGTGATACTTTTCGTATTTTATCCAATTATATCTCCCATTTTCATACTCAAGTGGAGACCATTTCTCTGCTCTCTTGAATCAGAATCAGGGAGTTGGGCCTATGACTGCTTTGAGCAACAGAAGAGAAAGAAAGGGATGCTGTGCCATTTTACTATCTTTTGATTTCTCTCACAAAACATGTGCTGTAGGGAAGCCAGTCTTCATATAACAATTCTGACTACTCAGAGATTTCCATACTGTGCAGAAGACCAAGCTGACTGTGTAATGATGAAATGCTAAGAAAAAGACCTGATCAGCCAATTTGGAATCACTCCAGCCTTCCCAGGTGAGGTCCCAGACACTTGAATTGGTCCAGTTCATTCAAATCTCTGAGCATTCTAGATCCAATTGACATTTTATAGTGACTACATGTGATATTTGGAGCAAGAACCTCTGTCTGAGCCCAGTATACTCAAAGATCCATGAGAGACTATAATATATTTATGTTTAAAATATCCAGGCTTGGAGTTTCTTGTTAATGTAATATTAAATAACAAAAGGAATGAATTATAAGCACTCTATTGTTCTTTGGTACCCTGCTTTCACCACTGTACCTCATTCAATAAGGGATTCAGCAATTGCTAAGAGAAGTGGAGCGACCTATTCGAAGTACAATAAATTGTTTAACTTTTAATAATTTCATTTCTGGGTTTACGTTTATAACATAGGATCATTTACACTGCAAGATTTACAAGCATTATTTAAACTATAGTGGCCAAACAGAAACTATTTTTCAAAGCCATAAATGACTGAGATCCTTCAAGAAAAAAAAGATATTTTAACAAAGAATATGCACTGTGTCTCAAAGTTTTGTTACAAATATATTTTATATGACCATGTTTTATATTATCAAATGCCATCTAGAAAGTGTATGAATTTTTATTAATGCCCCCTTCATGCTTCTTGACAGTTGGAGAAGGCTGGAGGAATGTGAGTCTCAGAAACTTTGGCAACAAGAATTTCAGCCTTTCAGCAAATACTCAAAACTTACTTGAAATTCACTGCTGATGAGATTTTGCTGATACTACAGGGCAGAAAGGAGCCTCAATAAAGTGGTTATTGCACAGAAATTTACTTTGGTGGTGGTAATTCTTGCAACAATAAGACAAAACTTTGACTTCCTCATTTATTACTTATCAGTATTTTAAGTTTGCATTAATAAATCTTAATCTCTCTGAGATTTAGCATGCTGTATGTAAAATAGGGACTGAATCCTACATATAAATTTATTTATTTTATTTTCTCCTTTTTTAAATTTCCTCCCTCCCTTGCTTTCTCCCTCCGTTTTTCCTTCCTTCCTTCCCTCCCTCCCTCCCTCCCTCCCTCCCTTCCTACCTTCTTTCCTTCCCTTCCTCACTCTCTCTGTCCCTGCTTTCTTTCTTCTTTCTTTACTCTATACCAAAGAGCTTGGTACTCAAAAAATTCTCAATGAAAATTAACACACTTTATCTCTTAACTCCCACTGTAGCTCCACACTCCTTCCACCATACTCATTTTTTTTTTTAACATTTTCTAGCTAAATTCAGATTTCTGGATTTCTAAGTCAATATTGTATAATACTGGGTCTGTTTCTTTCTGAGTATGAACAACTGCTATATCCTAACTATATATTGGCTTTGACAATGCTTCTATCTTTCTCATATAATAATAACTAAGATTAATTCAACAATTATTACATGTGAAGCATTGCCTTAATGCAGGTATTATTAATATGGCTGTTTTACAAATGAGAGCTTCGAGAAGAGGAGTGACTAATTTCACAGAAGTCTGAAAGCTATTAAGGGAAAGAGTCTTTTGGACAAATTAAATTAGACAGCATCTTATTCCTAAGAGCAGGGCTTTAAAACGTTTAGTAAAAAGTCAAAATTTACATTTTGTTTATACCAGTGCTTCCCAAAATGTGCTCCATCATCAACTCTATCATGGTTTTCTTAGATGCTTCTTAAAATACAGATATGTAGGCCCCATATCAGTCATGGAAATGAACTTGAGGTTGCAGTGCAGGAATCCAAAGCTTTCATACAGTTCCCCTGTGATTCTTGGAACAAAAATCTTTAAGAGCCTTAGTTTATTAGTTGTTTAAACATAGCAATGAGTCCCACAATGTCCCTGACTGTTTAATATATATCTATATCTGTTTTTTTAATTTTAAAAAGGCTCCGAGCTATAAAATAAATTCAATATTTAGGGTTTGCATTTATGTTACTGCTATTACCTGCTGTTATCCCTCCCCATTCTTACATTATAACCTCTATGATTCTGAGTTCTTTTCTACTTTATATTCGCCTCAGTTTTCTATAATTATTGATTCAATGAATTGCCTTTCTCATAATTATTTTCTATTTAACAACAGTATATTTAATAACAGAACTTTTGTGTCTCCTTTCTCCAAATTCATATGTTGAAGCTCTAACATCTTGTACCTCAAAATGAGACTCTATATGAACATAGGCCCTTTAGAAATGTACTTAAGGTAAAATGAGGTCATCAGGGTGAGCCGTAATCTACCAAGGCTGGTGTCTTCATTAGAGGCAATTAGGACACAGACAACACAGTCTGAGGGAAACCCTGTGGTGGCACATCCAGAAGGTGGCCGTCTGCAAGCCAGGGTGAGAGGTCTCAGGAAAAACCAAACCTACCAGCACCCTGGTCTCTGAATTCCAGTCCTCAGAACCATTAGCAAATACATTTCCTGTCTAAGTCATCTAGTATGTGACATTTTGTTATGACAGTCATATCTAACTCATACAGTAACTAATTATATGTGTGCACATGTGTTTACATTCACACACATATAAAATGTATGATATATAATGTGTGTAATATGTATGTATGTGTATATATGTAGATAATGTGCATAATAGGTATAATATATATTTTATACATTAAAAATTTTAAAACTATTATATATTTATATATAATTTTAAAATATATGTATTTATATATTTTAAAATTATAAAAATTATAACATATATATATTTACATATTAACTCATACAAGAGAGACTATATGTGTATATATATAATCATATATATATATATAACATTTCTGTTTAGAGTGATTTAAGCTATTAATGAACAAATGAGCAAATTTGGTACCGCTTACATTATTTCTGTGAGCTTCTGTAATATATCTGTCCCTCACATATAAGTTGTATCTTCCTTTGAGTCTTCTTTCATGCAGTCATCCAGTTGTATTAGAAACATATAGAGTTGTTTTCTTACATGATATATTCAGAGAAGAAATACTATTAGAAACCTGAATATTGACACAGACTTTCTCTACTATGTTTTATACTATTCAACATTCTACCTGATAGCCATCTTCTATTTTTTCTACCTCTACTAGACATGGAATATCTCAAATTTCTTTGAAATAACCAGATGTGCTTGTGAAATAGCAAAGTGTAATAGCTTATTGCTGCCAAATACTCAATTATTTCCCATTTACAGAGAATAATATTTTCTTTGGGTCATTAATGTTATTAAACTTTTTTTTTTTTGCACTGGCCTATAAGGAAAAAAAAGGACCCAACTCCTGGCAATAATTTCTAAAATCTCCATTGCCTAAATGACCAATTATTTATTCTCATTCATGAATCCCTAGGTAAACTTGTGATTAGTTAATATAGTCTGACTTAGCTGGGGGTTTGGGGGCTTATTTCATACTTTGCTGAGCTACTTGCCATTTTTTGGAAGATTTTGGTGCTTAATATTTATTTTAATATGATTATATAATATATAATAATAATTACATATTATTGTTTAATATTAATAATTTATGTAAAGTGTATAATTCCTCAAACCTACATATGCTTAAAGAATATTAACTTGTAACATAATTCTACAAAAGTATATCAAATTTGAAATATTCATAATTATGAAAATACTCATTTAGTCATTCAAAGAGTCAAGAAGACATTAAATTTATTTCAAAAGATATTTATATTGTTTTCAGAATTACATAATGCTATGTCAATATTGAAAGCATTAAAAACAAAGGCCTAGATTTGAGTTGTCTTAAAGAGCTACAGGAGTGAACAAAAGAAATAATGTAATTTTATCCTAATACTTGGAAAATATAGGACATAAAGAATGACTAATAACGTGCTAAGAATGAATAGAAAAAAGATTTGAAATAAAAGTAAGTAATAATATGGATTCAAATACAAAATTAAGACTTAAATTAATATTCAAAGACAATTTTATTTCTGTTAATATGCATACAATTAGAATTAATATAAATTGAAACAGCACATAATGATAGAACTATATAGTATAATGAATTCAGGGTAGACCGATGTGACTATAGGAGTTTATTATAAATTTTAATGAGCAAAACACGTGAATTCAATTGTTCATTTATTTGCTGTTTCATTTAACACATAATCATTGACTCTCAATTTCTTGGGGTACTGTTTCAAGCACTTGGGATCTGCAGCAACAACACAGCTAAATTACCTGGCCACAAAGAGTATACTTTTTAGCAAGGTAAAATAGAAAATGAGTAGATAAATATGGTAATATCACCTACTGATATGGCTTTGTAAGTTGTAATGGGAATATAATTGAAAGATACATTTTAACACTGAATTGTTTTAATAATTGAAAAAATCAGTCATTTAATATTTAATATTTTCCTAAGTCAGGACATAGGCATGGGCAAGGACTTCATGACTAAAACACCAAAAACAGTGGCGACAAAAGCCAAAATAGACAAATGGGATCTAATTAAATTAAAGAACTGCACAGCAAAAGAAACTATCAGAAGAGTGAACTGGCAACCAACAGAATGGGAAAAACTTTTGCCATAATTATGCTGGATTATAAGCAGATCTTCTAAATATGGCAATAACATCCCTGCAGCATGCTTTAGCTTTACCAGTGCAATTCTATGGGTCTTATATATTTCATCTGAGATTTAGACATGCTCATTGTAAAATAGGCAATGCTCATTATTAAAATGTTCCATTATGTGTAATGTACAATAATGTTGTCAACCTTATGCTATCAATAATTACGTTTTCTGGGAATTAAGTAACTCCAAATATTCTATATGGTAAAAACAGCTATGACTGGGAGGATGAAACAAACAAGAACAAAAAAAAAATGTCTTACAGCTTGTTTCTTACAGGTTTTTAGTTTTATATCTTGTTTTAGTTCCATTAATCTTGTTAAACTTGGTAAGAGCTGATATACAAGACTATTTCTTTAATTGGAATTGTCCTATATAGGACCATTTAATTGCTGTCAAAAGAAATATCTTTCTTTGTGTTCTGTATTAGAACCAAAACATGATTTTTATGTAACTAATAAAAATGTATAAAAGAATCACATGCATGCAATAAATATATTCAGAGTTAAAAAATAAGACAGGTATATTGAATGCTTACTACATCAAAAATTTCACGACATGGGGAAAAATAGGCATCAGATTACCTTTACCATCTGGAGTTTACCCCTAAAACTATGTGGAAAAAATAACAAGTTAATTCATATTTAAATATAATATACCACCCTCTCACATTCCAAGAAAATAGTGTTTTCAAAACAAATTATCTTCATGTCTATTCAGTTATCAAAAGTACTTTGTTTTTTCCTCCACATAAAAATTTGATGGAATAGTGTCATTTAATAAATTTTTTTGTGAATGCCTGCCTCTGGCAAGGAACAATTTAACCACAAAGGATAAAATGAAATCTTAATATGTGTCACTAATCAAGGATGTACACAGGCAGTCTGTTTCTGAGAAGAGCTCGTATAAACAGTTTGTTGCCTTAGGAAGACAGAAATCTGACCTAAATTAATATGAGTTACCACAGCATCATCAGAAAAACTGCCTTGTAATCCAAACATTTTGAGCTAGGCCCAAAGGTTCAGTTCATCCAACTGTGATGCTGTGTATACTCAGATTTATTCTCTTCAAATCCATTTAAACAGCAATAATTGTTCTCTTCATTTCCCAAATTATTTTGCACATGAGCCTTTTATGATTGGCCTGTGGTACTTTAAACCTTTTTCAGAGGAAACCGTAAGATGTAGAAAGTATGTGTATAAGTTTTGTTCAAATTATGTTAAAAATCAGTTTTATATTAAGGACAAAGATAAAATTAAATATTTTTAATTATTATGATCTACAGGATACTCTCCTGAAATTGATCTCCTATTCTTTTAAATGCTTTGTATGTGTACAATCATATAACTTTCAGCACTCCGAACACCATCCACATTGTCCATCCATTTAGTGGTTAAATATCTTTATGCTTTTTAAAAAGCTATTATTTGTTAAGATAATTGATAAAATATTTGGCAGGATTCCAGAATCTTGGGGATTATGGGGCATCTAGAAATAATCTTGTAACCCATTGTTTTGCCATACGGATATATAACAATTTCAGAGAGTAGTCAATTTTTATTTAAAAAGTAAATTGAATTTTAATAATATTAAACATAACTTTTAAGAAGATCTAAGAAATGATCAATAATTCATAGGCATTTGAATGCTTCCTTATGATTAGAAAGAGGAAATGTTATTAGGAAACAATCTTTATTTCATTAGCTGAGGTGATTTCTCTAGCAGAAAATTCCTAGTATCATATTTATCTTGGTTTTAAGACTTTTCATTTTGCTTCATAGTTCTTCTTTTTTTTGCCCATTCAGACAAGAGCTCTTTCCAACTATGACAGACTAATCACATCTTTCATGATTTGATGATAATTGTGATGAGCAATAAAGGCCTACTCTAAGTTTACATATTATAAAATATTTTAAAATAAATGTAGATGCATATTTTCATTCTTTGCTTTAATGTTATTATATTTTAATATCAGGATTTCATATATGTGTTTTCTCCTCCAAAACATCCAAACACATCCTATCTGAGAATCATAATGTATATCTGTTTTAATTCATCTTTCCTTTCTATAGCCAGTACATAACATAGCCTTATGTTTAAAAAAAGATCATATAGAGCAGTGGCCCTCACCTTTTTTGGCAGTAGGGACCAATTTCATGGAAGACACTTTTTCCATGGATGGTGAGGCAAGAGGCCGACTTCAAGAAGATTCAAGCACATTTCATTTATTGTGCACTGTATTCCTATTATTATTATGGTGCAATATATAATGAAATAATGATACAACTCACCATGATGTAGAATCAGTGGGAGCACTGAGCTTGTACTCCTGCAAATAGATGGTCCCGTCTGGGGGTGATGGGAGACAGTGACAGATTATAAGGCATTTAGATTCTCATAAGGAGCATTCAACCTAGATCCCTCACACATGCAGTTTACAATAGGGTTCACCCTCCTAAGAGGATCTAATGCTATGGCTAATCTGACAGGAGGCAGAGCTCAGGAGGCAATGCAAGTGATTGGGAACAGCTGTAAATACAGATGAAACTTCGCTCACCTCCTGCTGCTGCTGCTGCTCACCTCCTGCTGTCAGACACAGTTCCTAACAGGCCATGGACCTCCTTTGTATCAGGGGTGTATGGCCCAGGGGTTGGGGACCCATGTTATAAAGAAGATATAAAAGAATAATTGAACCAATGTTTAAATGAATCAATGAATACAAAACCAGACAAAAGTACATTATCTTTAAAGTTTTATTTACAACTGTGTCACTTTTAATTATATATGTGTGTGTGCATATATATATATATATATGTATATGTCTGCACTTAGTATACTAAAATAAATGCTAACATAAGTTTTAAAATGTTATTTTAAAATATTTCAACTGAGTTTCTTAACATTTTTATTGAATTTATGCTTTTTTGAATCTTATTAAGCTTACTTGTGCTGTAAAGGAGGAAACATGTTGCTTGTATGACTGCTATCATCAACAATTTTATATTTAATATCTTATATGTCCTCACGCAGTTGAAGATGCTAATAATGCATGGACTGACATCATGACCTGTCTCTTCTATCTTCTGCCTGTCTACTCAACTAGTCACTAATCAACGGTTCATATTTTCTCTGCAGAGCAAATAATTTGATTCAGAAAGAAGACTTTCTTTGTAAAGTTTTATGACAAACTAGAATATATGAGTTTGTATTACCTATTTTTCCTCCTTTGGACTCTAGGGAAGATGGATATTGAATTGACAAGACATGCACTTTAGGGATCAAGGCATAACTAAGCTGGATTATATGTCTCTGGAGAGTACTTTGATTATATAATTTGATTACCTTTCAACTCGAATCTCCCAATCCACATGTTATCTACATTAATCTTCCCTGATGGGCAGCTCATTTGGACTTAATCCTACTGTTTATACTGCCAAAGTCACATATTTGAAACACTTCAGGGATTTACATTTCAAATTATTAATGATATCTTGAAAAATCTTAGAACTCCATTCTTTCTCTACAACTAAGAGCTGTTATTTAAAATGACCTCATTTTAAGGCTTATTAATTTAAAAGATTTTCACTAATTAATACATTCAAAAATGAATAGTCCATTTGTATCCTGAATATGACCACACTAAGTTTAACCTTGAGATTCATAAATTGCTATTCTTTCAACTGTTATTTATTTAGTAATAACTATATTTCACTCGTTGTTTCTGGTTTCTTCTGAAATGCTTTAATTAGATCACAATAAAATTGTACAAGTTATAACAATTACTGGAAAACATGTAGCACAAAAATGAATCTGCACTATGATTATGTGCAGATATAGGTGTACAGAATAAAAGGCTAGTAGGAATACATCAAAATGCTAAGAATGATTTAAGAGGTGGTAAAAGTTTAGGTGACTCCCCCTGCCCATATATTTCCCTAATTTTGTGTAATGTGGTATAATTACTTGTATGAAAAAATGTTTTAGATAAATGCTATTTTTTCTATTTGAGTAACAAAAGAAATGTTTACATTAATTTAAGATATCTCTTAGCCATTTTTGATTCTTAAGAGCCATTTGAAATAAAAGATCTTAGGATATAAAATTCTAACCAACATTCTGCTCTCCTGTGGTCAGGTTTTGCAAACATACATTATTCAGGTAAACTGGGGTCTCAACTGTAGGAATATTAAGTCCTCGGAGAGGTGGAGAACTGACGTGCTCTCTAAGTAATTTCCTCTCTCAAGTCCACAGAGAGAAGTCAGGAACTGTAAGTCAAACTTACTCTTTGCTTTCCTTCTTGTTAGAGGATGTTAATAGATGTATCCACTACATAAGAGTTTGCAATACAAATACATAGACTAGTTTTCTAGGCTGCGAGCACTTCAGCTAATCTTCACAGTTATCTACTTTATGCTCATTTTATTGAGGTCTAAATTTTCTATGGGGGTTACTATGTAATGGCTAAGAGAGATCATATATAAACTTTTTATTTATTCTCCAAGTTATTTTTGTTAGTAAAAATCTTTTTGATAGTGTCTTAAGATTATAGAAAATTTGTCAGCAAACATAACGCTAAATAAATTTCCAAACATTTCTAATAGAAATTTTACTTAGAGTTTTGCCAAGATATAAAAAATTCAGAGGAGTATATTAGGCCTTAAGAATATTGCACAAAAAAACATATAATTTACCTTAAAAACCCAGAACAAACATTTTTTTTTCCAATAGCTCCATCCTTTGTTAAAAAGTTTGGAAGAGATGATGTATGTAGGTTTGTTTCCATAGAAAAAAAATGTTAAGGTGTAGCTGGGTACTGTGGCTCATGCCTGTAATCCCAGCATTTTGGGAGGATGAGGTGGGTGGATTGCCTGAGGCCAGGAGTTTGAGATCAGCCTGGCCAACATGGTGAAACCCTGTCTATACTAAAAATACAAAAAATTAGTGTGGTGTGGTGGTGGGTGCCTATAATCCCAGCTTTTTGGGAGGCTGAGGCTGGAGTATCACTTGAATCCAGGAGGTGGAGGATGCTGTGAGCCAAGATCCTGCCATTGACTCCAGCCTGGGCAACAAGAGCCAAACTCTAATAAAAAAAGAAAGAGGAGAGGAGAGGGGATGGGAGGGGAGGGAAGGAGAGAGAAAAAAGATGCAATCAAATATCTCATTTCAAATATAAGCCAGTTGGCCTCTCAACACTAAAAATTTGACCTCTCAACACTAAAAATTTACCTTGCTAGAGTCCCTTAGATTTCAGACTCTATCCAATATGATTCAGTTTATTTTTATTTGCTGAGCTAATGACAAATCTGCTATTGATCCATGTTTCAAATGTCACACTGATATACAGATACATATTTTACAGCATCATCCTTTGTTGAATTTAGAAGGGACGTTTGATAGGATTCTTTCTAATCTTTCCCTATATTCATTGAGGACATTAATTTTGAAGAAAGATCTTCCTCATGTCACACTTTGTTCTTCAATGTTTTTAGTACCAATGTTTTATCAATGGCATTAACATATTTTGCTACAAACTTGAACTTATGAGTCTCCGTAATAGTAAACCAATGCTACAAAAATATCACTCTGGAAATATTTGAGTCCAGTAATTCCAAAGTCTAAAATGTTCAATTGACCAATTTATCTAATAAAGCACTAGATGAATGGGATTTTGCAAGTAGTAGTCTGAGGGCTAGATTAAAATATGTAATACTTTAATTTCTTGTATTTTTTTTTACTTTCATCTTTTTTTTTTTTTTTTTTTTGAGGAACTAATTTGATAATCAAGGGTCATAATGAGGGACTGTGTTAAAGGGACTCCTGGGGTCAGCTGGGGTATTTGTTTCCAGCGCAGAACTTGTCCAGTCTCTGGCTGGCTAGGGGCTTTGCCTCTGATTTTCCTGCCTCTGGCTCTTAGGGGCTTTGTCTCTGGTTTTCTCACCTCTGGCTTCTAGGGGCTTTGTTTCAGGGCAGAAACTTTTCCCGCTTCTGACCCTTGGAGGCGGAGGCTCTGTGACTTAGGGTTGCAAAACAGTAGCCAATTCGGTAAAGGATTCAAAGATCAATTAATCCAAAGGAAGTTTGAAAGAACCCCTCTCGGTGGAAGAGAAAATGAATGGGGAGGGAATAACTCAGGGGTGAAAGCTCAAGCCGCCCAAACCTGGAGTGGCACACCCTCCGGGTCCCCTCCACTTCATGGAAGCTGTCCTTTCACTCTGCCCAAAAAACTGGGTGCTACTGCACGATGTTTCGGTCCATGACTTCTATCTGAGCTGTAGCAGTCACCACGACACCAAGGTCCTTTTCCCATTCTTCTGGCTTAGGGAGGCCAAGAACCTGCAGCTGACCTGGTTACAATAATAGAACAGTTATACTTCAGCTGTTAAGCTATGAAATTAAGTCACCAATGGAGACCTCAAATTATATCTCAAATTATAGTCTCAAAGGCTTGAGGCTCCTTTATAGCATATATGGAGATTGTTTTATTCAAATATGAATGATTGTGTACCTAATGTAAAATTTTATTCTCATTACCCCTCTATCACTTCCATGCCCTATTTGAATGGTAGGCATTATCTTTACATGTAACCTGTGATTCAAGAATTATATTATAGCTAGACCTTTTAGTTTAAATCAACTAGAACCCATTTAAAATATAGGCATGCTATAAATAACAAAGTAAAATAAAAGTAAGTTAACCGTATTACGTGGCTATGAAAAAGCTAAAGTAAATTCTCAGCACAGTAGATTGGTAGCATCAATAATAGAAACTGTTTATTCTCTACAAGTTAGACTACAAATAAATTAATGAAGTCATTTATGGATATTGTATTTTCAATAAAACAATGTTAAGCCAGAAACGATATGCTTTAAAAAGTAGGCTAGAGGCTTTTATAATATTGCCACATGTAAATCATTGATGTACCTGAGGCAGAGACAACTAAACAGATGATAAGAGGCTCTTTGGGACTCACCTTGAATATTCGGGATAGTATAAATGTATTGCAATGGTAAAGAGAAGAAAAGCGCTCCAAGAGTCTTAGAGTGAGGCAGCCTAGGTAAGCATTCCAGTGCTGCCGCCAACTTTTGCCTGATCCTGAGAAAGTTACTTCACAATCCTGAGCTTTGGTTTATTGAACTGTAAAATGAAGAGAGTAAAATAATGGCTAACTCACAGCATTATATAAGAATGAAATAACTTTATATATATATATATATATATATATATATATAAATTATTTGAAAGTTCATGTGGGCAGTATTCAATGCATACCATTTATTATTATTCAATTTTAGTCAGGTATACTATTGAGTTTCTTGTGATAAACAGTTTAAATGTTATTGAAGTTGTATCCTTTTTGTAGATTGTATCATGGGAGATTTCTAAAATTGTAATAAGGAAAAGACAGAAATTAGAATAGCAGAAGCTTGATATTTGATAAAAATGTTTCCCCAAGACTAGCCAAACAGGGAGAATTCCAGGTATTCTGACAACTCAGAATGGGTATGTGGAATTTTCTGCTTGAGCAAATAGGCATCAGTATCACAGAACCCTGCCAAATGTAAAAATTAGGCATATTACTGAAAACAGAAATTCAGAATATTATCAATGATCCTTGACCTTGAATACATACTAATTATCATTGAGGAAGTTTTAAAGAAAGACACACACACACACACACACACACACACACACACACACACACACACAGGCTTAATTTCTACCATCCAGAAATTTGAATTTATTTTTCAGAAATGAAACCTATGAAAGTGTGTATCCATCCTTATAAGTGATTCTTTTAGAATTGAAAACCACTAGACTATGTCAAAGAGAAATTTGAATTTAATGAGACACAGAAGATGATGAGAAGCAGAAAGAGGAGAGCTTGAATTTGTGACGTTTATTATTATTATTAACTATTTTTAGAGCAGTTTTAGGTTCACGGCAAAATAGAAAGGAAGGTACAGAGAGTTACCGCATACCCCCAGCACCTCTCATACATAGCCTCTCCCATTATCAACATCTCCCACCTGAGTGATGTATTTGTCAAAATTGATGTGCCTCAGTTGACACAGCATAATCATGGGCAGTCCATAGTTTACATTAAGATTCCCTTCTGGTGCATATTCAATGGGTTTAGACAAATATATACTGACATCTATCCACCATTATAGTGTACAGAATTTTTCACTGCCCTAAGAATCCTCTGTGCTCTACCTATTATTTATCTTTCCCTCCCCCAAACCATGGCAACCACTGATATTTTTACTGTCTCCATATTTTTTCTGGAATATAATGTAGTTAGAATCATAAAGTATGTTGCCTTTTCAGACAAGATCAAGCATATTCATGGTGGTATGTCTGTAGATAGCACAGACATACCACCATGAAAAACTGGCTACTTCACGTAGAAATATGCATTTAAGGTTCTTTCATGTCACTTTGTGGCTTTATATCTTATTTCGTTTTGCTGTTCAGTAGTATTCTCTATATGTATCACCACAGTTTATTTGCCCATGCACCTACTGAAAGATGTCTCGGTTGCTTCCAATTTTTGGTAGTTATGAATAGAGTTGCTATAAGTATTTGGGTGTGGGCTTTTTATGGACATAAGTTATCAACTCCTCCAGGTAAATACCAAAGAGCACAATAGTTGGATCATATAGCAGGAGGATATTTGGTTTAGTAAGAAAGTGACGACGGCCTGTCTTCTATAGTGGCTGCTCTGTTTTGCTTTTTCACCAGCAGTGAATGAAATTTCCTGTTGCTCCGCATCCTTAACAGCATTTGTTTTATGGATTTTTGTAATTATAATAGATGTGTAATGGTATTTTAAGGTTGAATTTGCAATTCTCTTATAACATATGACATGGAGCATCTTATTCTTATTTTATATTCTCTTTTGTTGTAGTAGCGTTTGTTAAGGTGTTTGGTCTAATTTTTGGTTAGGTTATTTGTTTTCCCATTGTTGAGCTTTAAGGGTTATTTGTATGTTTTGGAAAATAGTCCTTTATTAGATATGCCTCTTGCAAATATTATCTCCCAGTCTGTAGGGTATCTTTTTATTATCTTCACAGAACATAAATCTTAATGAAGCCCCACATATCATTTCTTTCTTTCACGGATCATGCTGTTGATATTTTACATAAAAGTTATCACCAAATCCAATGTCATGTAAGCTTTCTCTTATATCATATTTAGTTTTAGAGTTTTATGTTGCACATTTAGATCTGTGATTCATCTTATGTTAATTTTTTGAGAGTGTAAAGTCTGTATCTGAATTCATGTATGTGAATGTCCAACCATTCCAGCACCATTTGTCAAAACATTATCTTTTCTTCATTTTATTGCTTTTGCTCCTTTCTAAAAGATCAATTGACTGTAATTTTGTAAGTTGATTTTTGTGTTCTCTATTTTGTGCCACTGATTTATTTATTTAAACCTTTACCAATGCCACACTGTTTTTATTACTGTAGCTTTACAGTATGTCCTGAAATTACATAGAATTAGTCCTCCAATATTTTTCTTTTTCAATACAGTATTGACTACTATGATACCTTATTATTTGCCTCTTCATATAAACTCTAGAATCAGATTGTTGATATCCATAAAATAACATGCAGGGATTTTAATAGGTCAAGTCAGGAGGAACTAAATCTTGACAATCTTGAATATACCTGTATATAAATGTAGAAATCTCTGAATTTTGTTTGTTGTAATTTGATTCCTTTTAATCAGAGTTTTGTAATTTTCCTCATATAGATATTATATGTATTTTGTTAGGTTCTTACCATAGTGTTTAATTTTGGAGATATGTTACTGTGAGTGATATTCCATTTTTAGTCTTTAATTCTAATTCTGCATTGATGGTATATAGGAAAGTGGTGAACTTTTGGAAATTAACCTGTATCCTGTAGTCATAATATAATTTATTATTAGCTCTAAGGCTTTGTTGTTGTTGATGATGATTCTCTTCAAAATTATTTTCTTTAGAGACAGGGTCTTGCTCTGTCACCCAGGTTGGAGTACAGTAGTGCAATCATAGCTCACTGCAGCAATTAAATTCCTGGGCTTAAGTGGGCCTCCTTCCTCAGTCTCCTTAGTATCCCACACTACAATTGTGCACCATCACAGCCAACTAATTTAATTTTTTTTGTAGAGGTGGTGTCTTCCTGTGTTGTCAAGACTATTATTGAGCTGCTGGACTCAGGATATCCTTCTTTCTTGGCCTTCCAAAATGGTAGCAAGCTGTAAGCTAGAGCATCTGGCCCAGATTTTTTTTTTTTCTTTTTCTTTTTTTTTTTTTTTTTTTACATAGACACTACTGCATACAAACAAAGACAGTTTTTTTCTTTCTTTCCAATTAGTATTCAGGACTTCGAGAATAATATTGAAAAGGAAAAGTTAAAAAAAAAAGACATTTTTGCCTTATTACTGATCTTGGTTGGAAATATGTTAGTCTCTCATCATTAAGCATGGTCTTAGCTGTATGTTTCTTTTGTAAATATTCTTTAACAAGCTGAGGTAGTTCCACTCTATTAATCTATCTCTCTATATATATATCTTTTTTTTTTCAGGCCTATTTTGTGCCAGAAAGCAATGTAGTCGTTACAGATACAATGAAGAAGGAAAGGGCATTTTGCTGTACTCCTCTAAGGGAGGCAACCATAAGTCACAGCTCGTGATAACACCATCATGGCAATAATGTCTAGTAGCTACATGCTACTCTGGCACCTAATGACACCTGAATAATCTGAGGTGTTCAAAGAAGGCTTTTCTGAGAAAGGAGAATTTCCATGAAGTTTACCTGAAGAGCAAGGAAAAACCATTGTTTAAGCCATAATCATGGAGAATAAACCAGAAGGCAATATCAGTAGCTGAGGATCCCATTTAAAAATACTCAAGATCCGTAGTCAGCAAGCTGAAGACCCAGGTGGCTAGTGGTGTAGTTACAGTCCAACTCTGAAAGCCTGAGAACCAGTAGAGTTACAGGTGTAAGTTGCAGTCTGAAAACTGGAAGGCTCAAGATATGAGAATTAATGTTTCACTTTGAGTCCAAAGACTGGAAACAACTGATGTCCCATTCAAAAGTGTCAAACGGGATATTCCCTCTTACTCAGCCCTTTTGTTCTATGGATCCTCAATTGATTGGACAAGGTTTACTCACATTAGGGAGTACAATACACTTTACTTACTCTACCAATTTAAATGTTAATCTCATCCAGAAATCTCGCAGACACGCTCAGAGTAATATTTGTCTAACTGTCTGGGCACCCATGAACCAATAAAGATGACACATAAAATTAGCCATCATACAGATTTATTGCTTTTTATGTCTGAATGCAGAATCTCATTCTCTCCCCATCTCCTGCCTCTTTCTCTATCTGTCTCCACCTCACCAGTTTTTATAGAAATTTTTCTGTTAACAACTAAGTGAAAGTTTTTCTTATTTATACCTTAGGTCAGAAATAGTTTAATTCATTCTAACTACGTTAAAAGTATGACTTGCGTGATAATTATAAGGAAATAAACTCCAACAATGTACTTTGTTGGTGAGAAGAGAAACGTGAGCGAATAAAGTCTTTTATAGGAAAAAATATTATGTAATTAATGCCTAGAAAATGATTGTGTTACTTAGAAAGCAAATAACATACAATAACTGTCTTCTAAATTGACTAGAATGTTACAGAATGTGATCTTTTATGATGACTATAACACCAAAAATACTAGCTTGGAAGTCATCAAGAAACATAAACATACAAGTTCTATATATGAACTCATTCCATAAATGGTACTTAATAATGTCTCTTGTTATAAGTGGTTTTATCTTGAGTAGAACAGAATGACAAAAAATTCTATTAGAATTTTATTATTCTCCATAAATAAATACCAACATACTACACTCTCTATCTCCCATTGCCATGCTTATATTTAGAGAAAACTCTCTCTTGCAGCCTGAGTTATATTAATCAGGCACTTATTATGCAAGGTTATACTTCTAAATAAAAGATTCACTTAAAGTAGCTAACTCTGGTAATTTTAAGTTGGTTGGTAGAGTTACATTTTGTTATGTGTCTGTTACTATGGGAAACACCACTTTCACAGTACACTATAGGTATGGTGTGGATAGGCAGAATTTTGAGAAACGTAAGTTTTAATCTCAGCTGGCTGAACATTTGTCTCATATGAGTTACGTAACTGAGCAGAAATGCAGAAAAGCAATCCATGGACTATAAACACAAGCACTCTAGTCATTGCCAAAGGCTGAAAACAAGTGTATCTCTAATGGAAGTATAAAGAGAATATATAATGAGGAAATTAATGAACAGGGAAGATGGAAAACCCTTTTTTTCTAAAATGCATGAGTTAGTGAGCTGATTTAATTCTTACTCTATTAAATAAAATCACCCCTTTTATTATTATTAATTCAGTAGACTCTACCGTGGAGAAAGTCAGACACATTTATTTAATAGTTTATAGGAACTTCATTTTCCTCTTTCGTGAGAGTAAAATGACTATCTTTTTACTCCTCTCCTGGTCTCTGTATTAAAGTTATATGTAAAACAACTTAGAAATACCTTGATTTTAAAACCATGATTTATACACAGTGACATATTCTTAGATGCAAAAATGTGGAATTTCTAGATCATAACCTAAGAGCATAATGATGCAATCTAAAATCTTCCAAGGTTAACTAAATTTTCAACTTGGAAAATATTTTCAAATACTTGAAATTGAAGATACTACATTTGCGCTCTTTAGTAACAGACTCTTCAAATACCTTCTCTCTTCCTCAAGCATTTATTGAACGTTTTCATAGGTATAACACCGTAACTGGTGCTTCAACAAAAATGTGTGCATGATGTAAGTAGAAACCATGGTTTTTAATGTCAGGAATCATGGAACTTATTTTTAAAGACAATCAAAACTACCAAAAACATACTACTTGCTAAATACTATATTGTTTCAGGATGTTTAAAGTAAAAATATTTATATAATTTGATAAACTCAATAACTCCTGAATTAAAATGATCTTTCACTGGCTTAAACAGAAAACCTTCAATTATTTGTGTTTTTAAAGAGTTGTCTTCCCAAATGTATAAGATGGCTTATAGATCTTTTAATTTAACAAGTAAAAGACTGCAAAAACACAGCTATTATCTCAATACATGCTGAAATATATTTGACAAAATTTCAACTCTATTTTTCCACTATATTTTTTAATTAAACTGGGTTTCACATACTGAAATACAATTTTATCAAACCAATAATATATACTACATATAATGTTGGTACACTGGCGGAATTAGGAATAGACAAAAATATTGCAATGGGTATCACCATTATTTAAATATATTCCTTGGTTCTCACTTGCAAAATATTACAAAAAAAAAAAAAAACAATATAAAGATAGTATCCACTGAAAGAGAAAAGGTTTTTGTCAGACAGTTTTGACAGACCATATATTTGCCTACCTAGAAAACACAAAGCAATAACTCATGGAAGATATTAGAACTTATGAAAGATATCAGAATAAAATAATTCAGTAAGCAAAATAAATTTACATATATTCACATATTTATGACTATTTTTTTCTTTCTGCATAACAAGCTACTCCAAAATTTAGTGATTTAAAACATCATGTAATCTCACAGTGTCTCCATATTGGAAATACAGGAAGCATTTAGGCGGGTGATTACTCCTCAGTGTCTCTTGAAATGTTGCAGTCAGGCCGTCAGCCTAGTTTGCAGTCAAATCAAGACTACACTCAAGTTGAAGTATACAGAAATAACTCAGAGAATTGTAAGTTTACTTCCAGAATACCACAATAAAGCAATATCAATAAACTATGTGAATATTTCAATAAAGCAAGTCAAACAAATGGAGGTTATTGTCAATGGCATTATTTCTAAAAAAGCACAGAACTTGAATAAAAAATATCTTACTGTTAAAAATGCTCAAAATCATCTAAGTTTTCAGCCTGTCGTAAACTTTTTGCTCATCAAAAATCTTGCCTTTATGTTTATGGCTTCTCACTTATCAGGATGGTGGTTACTGAAGGTTGGAATGGTTGTGTAAATTTCTTAAACTATGACAAATGTGAGATTTGGCATCTATTAACTCTGCATTTCCCAAAAGATTTATCTTTATCATGTAATGCTGTTTGATACCATTTTACTCACAGTACAACTTCTTCCAAAATTGTAGTCAATTTTATCAAACTCTGCTGTTGATTTATCAACTAAGTTTATGTACTATTCTAAATAAGTTGTTTTCATTTCAACAATATTCACAGCATCTTCATGTAGAATAGATTGTATCTCAAGAAGTTACTTGCTTTGCTCATCCATAAGAAATAACTTCTCATATGTTAAACTTATATATTCTGTAAATTTGTCTCACATGAGTCATGTAATGGATACCCAAGCTCCACTTATAATACAATTTTTTTTTTTTTTTTTGCGATTACCACTACATCTGCAGTTCCTACCTCTAGTGGAATTTGGAACCCTTCAAAGTCTATCAGGGTTGGAATCAACTTCTCTTAAAATTCTTTAATATTAATATTTTGACTTCCTCCCACGTATTATGAATGTTCTTCATGGCATCTAGTATGGTGAATCCTTTTCAGAAGGTTTATCAAATTACATGGCTCAGATCTATTATAGAAATCACTATCATGGCAGTTATAGCCTTGTGAAATGTATATGTCAAATAATAAGACTTGAGAATCAAAATTACCTCTTGACCCATGGACTGCAGAGTAGGTGTTGTATGCAGGCATAAAAACATCATTAATCACCTATACATTGTTATTAGAGCTGATGGGTAAACAGGAGCTTTGCCAGTGAGCAGTACCATTTTCAAGGTAAAGCAGTTTGATGTTACAGAGATGCTCATTCCCTTAAACCTCATGTACTAAACTCTGATATCATCAAACTTTTCTTTTGCAGCTTCCTCACCTCTCTCAGCCATCACAGAATTGAAGAGAGTTATAACCTTTTTCCGAATTAAATGTTAGTGTAAAGGAAGGTTGTGGCTGGTTTGATCTTCTATTCAGACCACAAGAACTTTCTCCATATCAGAAATAAGGCACTTTCACTTCATTTTCATTCATAAGTTCAATGGAGTAGCACTTTTAATCTCTTTAAAGAATCTATACTTTGTATTGACAATTTTGCATTCACTGGTTGGCATTAAGAGGCCTATATTTCAGCCTATCTAGGCTTTCAACATGCTTTCCTCACTAAACTTAACCTTTTTTAAACTTTTTATTTGAAGTGAGGGATATGTGATTCTTCCTTTCACTTGAACACATAAAGGCCATTGTAGGGTTATTGATTGGTCTAATTATAATATTATTTTGTCTTAAGGAATAGGGAGAAGAGAGAAAGAGATAGGAGACCCATAAGTTGGTAGAGCAGTCTGAACACACACAACATTTATTAAATTCACCATCCTTTGTGGGTGTGGATCATGTTGCACCAAAACAGTTACAATACTGACATCAAAGATCCCTCATCACAGATCATCATAACAGATCCAATAATAGTGAAAAATTGAAAATATTACAGAATTACCAAAACATGACATATAGACACAAAGTGAGCATGATGTTAGAAATATAATGTCAATAGACTGGCTTAATGCAGGGTTGCCACAAACCTTCAATTTGTAAAAAAGGCAATATATGTAAAATACAATAAAATGAAGTACAAAAAATAAGTTAGTTCCAATTTCCAAACTCAGCAATGTGGTTCTTCATAGGTCTTAGTTCTTCTCAGGGTGATTTAGAGAGACACAGGGAGATGGAGAAGCAGACAGCTCAAGATAGGATGCACAGTTCAAATACATCTCAGAAGTGACTGTATTAGTTGCTCTTACGCTGCTCATAAAGATGTACCTGAGATGGGTAATTTACAAAGAAAACAGGTTTAAGGGACTCATGGTTCCACCTGGCTGGGGAGGCCTCTTAATCATGGGAGATGGCAAAGGACAAGCAAAGGCACATCTTCTATGGTGGCAGGCAAGAGATCTTGTGCAGAGGAACTCCCATTTATAAAAGCATCACATCTCATGAGACTTATTTACTGCTTGAGAACAGTATGCAGGAAACTGACCCCACAATTCAATTATCTCCACCTGACCTCACCATTGATATGTGGGGATTATTACAATTTAAGGTAAGATTTGGGTAGGGACACAGCCAAACCATATTAGTGACACACTAGAATGTTTGTCAGGTCATTGGGCACACAGATCAATTGTGGAACAATGTGGTAGAATGCTATGTAAGTGTTAATAACAGGAGCTAGAGATCATTGTTGGATATATAGGGGAGACTATAGAGAAAGTAGTCAAAAAGCAAAGTTATAATTAAAAGAGTGCTGTACTGTCAAAAAAATAAAAATAACATATACATCAATAGAATAGAGGAACAGAAATAAACCCACACATAAACAGTCAATTGATCTTCCACAAGAGTGTCATGAATACACAATGAAAAAAAGACAGATTATCCAACAAATTGTCTTGAGAAAAGTGGATATTCACATGCAAAATAATGAAATTGGACATTTATCTTAAACCGTATCCAAAAATTAATTCAAAATGAACCAATAACTTAAACAGAAGGCCTGAAACAGTAAAACACAGCGAAAAACATAAGACAAAAGTTTCTTGACGTTGGTTTTGACAATTACTTCTTAGATATGACACCCAAAGCAAAGGCTGTGATGGCAAAAATAGACACATGAGGACATATTAGGCTAAATATTTCCTGTACAACAATGGAAACTGAGACTTCAATCACATCGGGGTCATCACCAGAGACATAATCATGTTGCGGGCATCACCTGAGATGTTGATCACCACCTGCGGAGGTCTGTTCTGCAGACCCTGACTTAACGACCGGATGGATGAATGCACTCACACACACACTACACACACTAGAACACAATGAATCTGAGCCAGCTAGGGATTGTCATTAGTGGCTTTCAGAGGGTGATTGCAGTTAACTGACTGTGACTCCCTGTCCTTCCTTGCATTTATTCAGTATAGATTTAATAACAGAGGTTCTAAGTCAACACGCTTATGGATAATTAACATGGTTAAAAGAGTGGTTTTATAAAAGATAAGGGGTCTTGGTTCTGGGGCCCAGAATAAACACGATTAACGGGTAACTCCCTTTCTACCATTTAGTATAAAGTTTACATGAGCAAACAAATTAAAGTAGGGACAAAGAAATGTGTGGTAAACAGGCTTAACTGGGGAAAGTTTATTATCCTGATATTTTACCCTATGACTTAAATATCTAATGTAATGAACTGGCTGCCTTCAGCCTGTTCCATTAAAATCTTTTGGCCTTCCAAAAGGTTTGAGACTATAATCTTCTAACTTTCCCTAATGTTTCCCTAATATTTTGCCAGCCACCCTGAGTGAATCTCAACAGGAAACAACTAAAAAATAAAATAAAATGGCCACCAGTGTAATGGGAGAAAATATTAGCAAACTATATATCCAGTAGAGGGTTAATATCCAAAATATATAAGGAACTCCTGCAACTAAATAGTGAAAAACAAACTGATTTAAAAAGAGCAAAACATCCTCATAGATGTTTTCTTTAAAGAAGGCATACAGATGGCCAAGTTATACAAAAAAGTGATCAACATCACTAGCTATCACAGAAATTCAAATCAAAACCTAATGAGCTATCACTGCAATGAGACTTAATTAATAGTGGAGGTGTCAGGGAAATTCAAAACAAAAACACAAGATCACCACAATGAGATTTCATAGCTGAGTTGGCTATTATAAAAAAGATTAAAGATGAAAAGTGTTGGAGGGGATATAAAGTAAAGGAACGCTGTATACTCTTCAAGGGAATGTGAATTTGTATAGCCACTGTGAAAAGTGTATGGAGCATTCTCAAAAATTTAAAAATAGAACTACCGTATGATCTGCAACTCCACTTTAGTGTATATATGGAAAAAAAAAAATCAGGCCAGGCACAGTGACTCACATTTGTAATTTCGGTACTTTGGGAGGCCGAGATGGGAGGATCCCTTCAGCTCAGGAGTTTGAGATCAGCCCTGGCAGCACAGTGAGATCCCATCTCTACAAAAAATTAAAAAATAGCTGAGTGTTGTGAAACACACTTGTAGTGAGGCTGTGTAGTAAGTCATGGTTGTATCAACATACTCCAGCCTGGGCAACAGAGTAAGGCCCAGCTTCAAAAAGATAAGTGAAGAATCAGGAACTCAAAGAGATATCTGCATTCACATGTTCATTCCAGCATTATTCACGATAGCCAAGAGATGGAAACAACCTAAAATAAATATACATCAATAGATGAATAGATAAATGTGGCATATACATGCAATACAATATTATTCAACCCTATTAAAGAAGGAAATTGCACTATTTGGGACAAAATAAATGAATCTGAAAGATATTATTCTCAAGTAAACCAGACACAGAAAGACAAATGCTATATGATCCTACGTATAAGAGGAATGTAAAATAATTCAACTCTTGAAAGTAGAGAATAGAATGGTGAATGCCAAGACTAAAGGGAAGGAACAATGGGAAGGTATTAACCAAAGGTTGCAAGGTTTCAGTTATGCAAGTTGAATAGGTCCTAGAAATCTACTGAGCAGCATAGTGCCTATGGCTAATAATTTTGTTTTGTATAATTACAAATTTAAAAGAGTGTATCTTAAGTTGCAAAAAGGGAAGAAGAAATTACTAACACCATTATTTTCTCTTCATTCTACCTGAGATCTTTGTTCTCCAGGATAAGTTGGTTTACTTTTTCCAAGTAGTAGCAGGCCTTCTCTTCTCTTAGTAATTAGTTGTCCTAATGAAGAACATGCTTTAGATGTGTCAACATACAGGCTGTCAATCAATGTTGCTTTCTATTTCCTTTGAAGAAGTTTCTTTGATTATTAATATTAATTGATTAATGGGTACAAAGATATAATGATCAGTAGACAAAAGATACGATAGTACTAATTAAAAGTATATGAAAATGTTCAAGGTCGCTAGTAATATAAAATTTAAATGAAGTTGAAAAACCACCCTTGCACTCAAATAAGCAACTAAAAGATAATATATAATCCATGGTACTTGTGTGTGTTTGTGTGTATACATATATGTATGATATATTATAATCTATAACTATAGTTCTAATGTAGTAGCCACTAGTTATACATGGTTATTTAATGCTAAATTTAAATTAATTCAAATTTAAATATTCATTTCTTAAGCTGTACTAGACACATTTAAATAGCTAAAAAGCCACATGTGATTAGTCACTACCATATTTAATGTCACAGAAATCCAGGACATTTCATTAATCGCAGAAAGAAAATTTATAATATACAGCACATTCATGCAAGATGAAGAGAAAGAGTTTCCAAAAACCAAATTACATAACTTTTTTATAAAACTCCTTTTTGGTTAAATCTAGTGTAAAGAAAAAGAAACTTAAAAAACAAAACAAAACAGGCTATGCTTACATTTCAATGAAATAGAGCTAAGATATGGAAGAGTTCCTGGTCATAAAAATAAAAAGAAACTTAATCTTCTCAGGCAGGTCTTTGGTTTAAGCAGAAAATAAACACTTCTTTGACAATATTATTCAATATCAAAATGTAAGCTTATATTTAATTGTGTAAAGGATAAATATTATATAAGTAAACATTCACATAAGAAAGATAAATTTTTATTTGTCCTTTTAGAGTTTTTGGATCATTTATACACATGAAATATAAAATTTATGTTCAAAACATTAGACCAAAATGCTATTATGAAACATTTCAGCTGATCAACTTCATTTTTCTATAGCCTCATTTAATTTAATGAAGTTCCCATTTGGTGATAAAAATAAATTATAAGATTTCCTGGTAGAATAACATATTATCAATGCACCTTATGTCAAAATCAACCTATTCAAAACCTCTGTCAAGGTTGATGTCTCACAGTTACTTCAATCCCATTTAAAATGTAATAATATACAATAATTTTACTTGTTACCATATGAGATGAATTGAATACTTTCCATTTCAGTTTCTTGAAAACTGTTTAAAAGCAAAACCAAAACAAAGAGTTAGCTGCTTTTAAAGGAAGGAGATGCCTGATAGTTGTTAGACTAATATGGTGAAGAATCAAACATTACTTTTCTTTCCTGAGACAGATTGCGTTTTACAGATACACAAGCTCTTCAACTGCATTTGAACGTATATTTATATGAAGAAAAACATCTTACATGTTACTTTATGCCCGTGTGTGAAGTTTTGAGGAATACTGATGAAGGATAAAGAACATGCCAGGGTGAAAGAGATAGAATAAGCTTTCCACTGATTACCTATGCCTCTCAAGGTGGCAGGAAACCTGTGCTCTTTTGCATTACTGAAATCTCACAAACTAGATCAGAGTCCAGCATATGGTAATCTCCAAAACTATTTAAAAAATAATGTTGAATTAGGTCATATCATCTTGAGTCTCCTTCTGCTTTTTCTATCAAAAAAGAGATACTAATACTCACTTGTTTGGAAAATAAAATGTTGATTGGCACGCATGATGCCTTTCAAATAGCTTGTACTCGATACATTGAATTATCTGTGTTTTTATTTGAAATACTGTTTTGAATTATCAAACAATTTTTTCGCAAAAACAAATCCCAGGAATCAGCACACTAGAAGTAAGGAGAATTGTTGGAGAAAAGAGTCTTTCATATTAAAATTACATTAGACATGTAGATAAGTGGGGGTGATGCTAGATTTGCTGGTCCTGTCACCACATACCTTATCACCTGTCGATGAAAAAAGTCAAACTCTGTAAAATATTGAAGAGATATATGCTGAGCAAAATGTGGGAACTATGACCTATGAAACAGCTTCAGGAGGTCCTGAGAACATGTGCCAACCATAGTTGGGTTACAGCTTGGTTTTATGTTTTAAGGAGACGTAAGACAATGCATGTGAGAAATAACCAAGATCAGAGCCAAACTGAAGGAGACAGAGACCTGAAAACCCCTCCATAAAAATCATTGAATCCAGAAGCAAATTTTTTGAGAAAAAAAAAATAGTAAAATAGATAGACCACTAGCTAGACAAATGAAGAAAAAAAGAGAGAAGAATCAAATAAACACAATCAAAAATAATAAGAGGAATACTACCACTGACCCCATAGAAATGCTGAGAGAGTACTATAATAGCTCTATGCATATAAACTAGAAAATCAAGAAATGGATAAACTCCTGGACACGCAGTCTCTTAGCACTGAACCAGGAAGAAATTGAATCCCTGAATAGATCAATAACGTGTTCTGAAATTGAGGCAGTAATAAATAGCCTACCAACCCCCAAAAGAGCCTTGGACCAGACAGATTCATAGCAGATTTCTATCAGAGGTACAAAGAAGAGGTGTACCATTTCTACTGAAACTATTCCAATAAATTGAAGAGGAGAGATTTCCCATTTACTCATTCTGTGAGGCCAGCATCATTCTGATACCAAAACCTGGCAGAGATACAACAGCAACAACAAAAACTTCAGGCCAATTTTCTTGATGAACATCAGTGAAAAATCCTCAATAAAATACCGAAAAACCGAATCGAGCAGCACATCAAAAAGCTTTTTCGCCACAATCAAGTTGGCTTTATCCCTGGGATACAAAACGCCATTGTCTCAGCCCAAAAGATTCTTGAAATGATACACATATTTATCAGCCTCACAATATAAAATAAATGTGCAAAAAAATTACTAGCATTCCTATACAACAGCAGGCATGGCAAGAGCCAAATAATGAAGGAACTTCCATTCACGATTGCTACAAAATAATAAAATACTTAGGAATAAAACTAACAAGAGAAGTTAAGAATCTTTTGTGGAGGACTACAAACCACTGTTCCAAGAAATCAGAGAGTATCAAACAAATGGAAAAACATTCCATGCTCTTGAATAGAAATAATCAATATCATGAAAATGGTCATCCATCCCAATGTAATTTATAGATTCAATGCTATTTCCAATAAACTACCACAGACATTACTCACATAATTAGAAAAATACTATTGTAAAATTCATATGGAACCAAACTAGAGCATGAATAGCCAAGGCAATCCTAAGCAAAAAGAACAAAGTTGGAGACATCATGCTACCTGACTTCAAATTATACTACAAGGATACGGTAACCAAAACCGTATGGTACTGGAAGAAGAATAGTCACATAGACCAATGGGACAGAATAGAGAGCTCAGAAATGAGACTGCACACCTACAACTACCTGATCTTTGACAAACCGGACAAAAACAAGCAGTGGAAAAAAGATTCCCTATTTAATAAATTGTGCTGGGAGAACTGGCCAGCTATATGCAGAAAATTCAGACTGGATTTCTTCCTTATGCCATATACAAAAATTAACTCAACATGAAATAAAGACTTAAATGCAAAAGCCAAAACTATAAAAACCCTAGAAGAAAATCTAGGTGATACCATTCAGGACATAGGCATGGGCAAAGATTTTATGATTAACATGCTAAAAGCAATTGCAACAAAAGCAAACATTGACAAATGGGATCTAATTAAGCTAAACACCTTCTGCACAGCAAAAGAAACTATCATCAGAGTGAATAGACAACCTACAGATTGGGAGAAAATTTTTCCAAACTAGCCATTTGAAAAAGGTCTAATATCCAGATTCTACGAGGAACCTAAACTTACAAGAAAAAAATAACCCTGTTAAAAAGTAGTGAAAGGATATGAACAAACGCTTCTACAAAGAAGACATACATGTGGCCAACAAACATATGAAAAAAAAATCTCAACATCACTGGTCATTAATGAAATGCAAATCAAAACTATAATGAGATACCATCTCACACCAGTCAGAATGGCTATTATTAAAAAGTCAAAAAACAGCAGATTCTGGCGAGGTTGTATAGAAAAGGAACACTTTTACAGTATAAATTAGTTCAACAATTGTGGAAAACAACAGTGATTCCTCAAAGACCTGGAGGCAGAAAGACCATTTGATCCAGCAATCTCATTACTGGATACATGCCCAAAGAAATATAAATCATTCTATCATAAAGATACATGGACATATATGTTCATTACAGCACTATTTACAATAGCAAACTCATGGAATCAATCTAAATGCTCATCAGTGATAGAGTGGATAAAGAAAATGTGGTAAATATATGACATGGAATATTATGAATCCATAAAAAGAAATATCATGTTCTTTGCAAATTGCAGGGACATGGATGGAGCTGGAAACCATTATTCTCAGCAAACTAATGCAGGAACAGAAAAACCAAACACCACGTGTTCTCACTTATAAGCGGAAGCTGAAATGATGACAACACGTGGACACATGAGAGGGAAGAACACACACTGGGCACCTGTGTGTGTGTGTTGGGGGAACATTGGGAAGAATAGCTAGTAAATGCTGGGCTTAATACTGGTTGATGGGTTAATCTGTGCAATAAACCACCACAACATACACTTATCTATGTAACAAATGTGCTCATCCTGCACATGCACCCATGAACTTAAAAAAAATAAATAAAAGGACCAAAAAAATGTCAAATAAACATATTTTCAAGTAAAATACTTTTGTATCTTTCAGGGCCTGCTATCATGTGATGCTCTACTTGAGTTATGTTGGAATTTAGTATAATTTAGTGTCTTATTGCTACAAAGAGTCTGTTTATCAGTCTTAAGATTTTTTTTTTTTATGTTAATTCTGGTCAGTTGTGCCTGAATTCCAAAGGAAGAGAGTGTGACGAAACATGTTCAATCCCCGCCCTCCTCACCATGGCCTGAATAAGACGTCAGGTTTCTTCGGAATGCCTTTGGCTAAGAGGAGAAGTCCATTCAATAAGCTGGGGTCTTAGAATTCTAATGTTGGTTTCATCTCTCATAGAAAACAAGAACTCCTAAGTAAATCTGAAGAGAATTTGAGAAATTCCATTTTACATAAAGGAAGACCTAGATTCTAAGGCCTTATGGTTCTACAGACTTGGGCTCTGACTCCTGTTCCACAAATTATAATCTCTCATTTTGCTAAAGTTCATTCTTTCTGAATTTTACTTTTCAAAATATCTCAAAATGAGGAAAACATCCCTAGTTATCTTACAAGACTATTGTGAGAAGTAAAGGAAATAATTACACATTATATTTAGCTGGTGACTTGCTCATATTAAGTAATCTGTTAATTATTACGTTGATGAGTACTTTAACAATTTCCATACCAAAGCTTAACCTTGAAAAAGGCCTCTGGCTTGAGACTAGCAAAGTTATTTTCAGGATACACGAAAAGAACTTTGTTTTAAACTTTGCCCTTTATAATAATAGCCCGGGTCACATTTTTCTTTTCTTTTCTTTTTTTTTTTTTTTGAGACGGAGTTTCGCTCTTGTTACCCAGGCTGGAGGGCAATGGCGCGATCTCGGCTCACCGCAACCTCCGCCTCCTGGGTTCAGGCAATTCTCCTGCCTCAGCCTCCTGAGTAGCT